>NC_133327.1:214338101-214580601 GCF_042186555.1 Aquarana catesbeiana
ACAATTGATACCTGCTTTATTAAACGTTTTGCAATATGAGATATACTTTGCTTCTGCTGAGTTTTACCATCATACAAACATAAGGAGACATCTAAGGATTGAGTCTAAGTGAAGGTTCATCTCCTCTAACCTATATCGCTTCCCATGGCCGCGCATGCACCCTATTTTCTTTAGTTATCTGGTGAGTGTGTATTTCTCCTACACGAGTGATGGTGAAGCACAGATAACTAAGATTACCTGTCACTACACAGACTTTCATCTTGTTTTGGTGTTTGGATCTCTATTGAGGACTTTCTCATCTTTTGATTCACTATATTGATATTTATTATGCACTAATTGATTGCTTATTTCTAATTTGAGTTAGCTCCAAGCTTTTTATTTTATCTTTAAACTGTTTGGAAGGTGATTCATTCACTTGAAAAATGGGCAGCTCTACTCACACTGAATTGCACTGTAATATATATATTTGTTGGCTTCATTACTTGTTAATTTAACTTACACCACTTTATCTAGATGATCATTTCTCAAGTCATTAGCTATGCACATGTTAAATGCAGCCATGCTCTGCATTCCGGTTCTCTGTGGCACTACTTGAGTTAGTTCTCTTCAAGCCTGGTCCCAGAGAATTAATAAAATTGCTGAAATGGAGGAACTCCTCTCCATTTCCCACAATATCTCTTCTACATTTACCACCTATTGCTCCTTTTGGATACATTTTCAAACCATGCCAGAATACAATCATATCATGGACACTGACTCTAGTTAGTCCATGTAAGCTATGGAAACCATTGTTTCTGCACCGACATGTTTTGCCACAAGGTTTCCTGACACACACAGGGGGGCTATTGGTACCGGTGGGGGGTCCCCCTATACCAACCAGGCTCCTTCCGCTACTCCCCTCACCTGTTTTTCCATGATCCCTTCCAACCTCCCCTTTTTTTTCTTCACTTTTTCTCTTTCTTCTCCCCCTCTTTTTTCTACTCCCTTTTTTCCCTTCCCTTCTAGCGTAAAGCTCATAGTTCTAACCAAGGCTGCCAACTGTCAAACAACAAAAAAGAAACATTTCTAGCTCAAATTTACCAACCAGCCTGCAACAAACTGAATTGTCCTGTGTAACAGTGCACATTAAAAACAGGGGTAGTTTGCACTCATTTGCAAATACATGCATAAGCTGCAGAGGCCACATCATGACACCTCAGTATTGTCTGCAATCCTAACTCTATAAATTTTTAGAACCTCCAAAGTAGAAGCACATATATAATAATGGATAGATTGAGGGCAGGTATGCCTGGAGGGAGCCCATCCCCTCTTTAAAGCACAGGTGCGCACAGAACACCCAGCAAATAGCACAATGGCAGTGAAGGTATTCAGTGCACCATCAACTCCCAAATAACCAATGGTACAAACAAATGGCAATTGCCCTGACCTATAACTGGTCTTAACAGCAAGGAGCACATGCAAGGGCGAAGCATGTCAAACAACAACTAAGAAAAATTCCCAGCTCAACTCACCAGCCATCCTGCAACAAACTGAAATGTCCTGTCTAACAGTTCAAGTTACTGTCTAGTGTAATGCTCATAGTTCTAACCAAGGCTGCCGGTTGGTCTAGAAATGAGAGGAAGCTGGTCGCACGATGCAGTTGTAATCCAATAAAATGTCCTTTGTTCTTCAAAGTTGGGACAATAGTGCAGGATAGGTTACAGTTGATTGATTGGATTACAACTGCAGTGTGCAACCAGTTTCCTTTCATTTCTATGTCATTGTGGTAGTGAGCCAGGGCCATCACCTGTGAGTAATTCATTACATACTACGCCTGAGAAGTATCCTGTTCTTTAGTTTGGTGCCAGCTGGTCTGTCAGCCCTCTAAATACATGTTTTCATCAATGGGGCTATATACTTTTGCTTTCCCCATTTGTGATTCACTCCTACCTTAACTTCTTGGATTCTTGCGGCCCTCCCCCTCTTGTTTTAAGACTTCAGCTTAATACACATATCCTGTGGTTCTGCCCTGACTTCCTCCATGGCCTTCTCAATCCTGGTCATAGGGACAGAGTGTTCACCTCTCTCGAGGACTTGGAAAACCAAAGGACTCAATATGCTGTCATTATGATGAGTGTTGTTTTCACAGTTGGATGTTACCGACTATTGTATTTGCTGCATCTTTGTATAATCTCAGGCCCTTGGGCCCATGTACCTACACTTCTCTTTAAATAAAGTATTTGTAGAATTTAAAAAACTAGGCTTAGGGGATATAAAATAAATAAATAAAGGTTTCTTCTATTTTTTTAGAAGCATAAAGCAATTCACACTGTCAGTGTTTTAATATTTTGTAAATGTATTTTTCACTGGTTTTGGACGACTATGAAGAATTGTGCAGAAAATATTAAATGTATATGTAAATTAAATATTGTAAAGTATGTCAAAATAAGAAAAGCAAACAAGACATATTAGAATTCTGATAAACTCTGAATAGGAAGTGACAGATATTCTGCCTCGCATTACTATTGGATCACAACCAAAATATATAATTCAACATTTATAAAGGCAATATGAATCAGATTGTTCACAAGATATTTTAAACACTGTTATGACCCATATAGACAATCAGATATTCCGTCAGAAAAAACTTGAATGGTTGCCTTGCATACACACGGTCACACAAAAGTTCTCTGAACTTTCGACCGTCAAGAATGAGGTAACGTACAACACTACGACGAGCCGAGTAAATGAAGTTCAATGCTTCCGAGCATGCGTCAAATTGTTTCCGAGCATGCATGATTTTTTGCGCGTCCGAATTGCATACAGACTAATGCCCCGTACACACGGTCGGATTTTCCGATGGAAAATGTCCGATCGGAGCAAGTTGTCAGAAATTCCGACTGTGTGTGGGCTCCATCGGACATTTTCCATCGGATTTTCTGACACACAAAGTTGGACAGCAGGAGATAAAATTTTCCGACAACAAAATCCGATCGCGTCAATTCCGACCGTGTGTGGCCTGTTCTGACGCATAAAGTGCCACGCATGCTCAGAAGAAATTCCGAGACGGGACAGCTCGTTCTGGTAAACTTAGCGTTCGAAATGGATACAGCACTTTCGTCACGCTGCAATGTTAAAAATGGTTTAATACAGCGCACTCTCTTCTTCTTTATAATGTGACAAGAATTAAGTAGTTTTGCTGCTCATATTCACACACACACTTCTCACAAACTTTTATTTGTGTTTTTTTAGTGGGATTCCCTGAATATATTGTTATTAGTTGTCACATCTGACAGTTTTATATCATTTTTTTTTTTTTTTTGGATTTTCAGCCTTTTTTTTTCTTTAATGTTTGTATTTTTTCCAAGGCTGATCTTTGTTCAATGTTATTTTTATTTTTACTCCAGAATATTTTTGGGTGTGTTTTGTGTGTCAAGTTAACCCAACACCATTGATATCTTTTATTATTTAATCTCAAGGAGATTGTGTGGTGTTGGTGTCCCTTGTTCATTTCACATTGTATATTTGAAATGTACCTGAATCCTCACAAACTGTCCTTTTTGAAGTAAAACACATAGGAGAGTATAATTCAAAACAAAAATTCCTTTATTAAGGGATCAGAACCAAACAAAGAGGGAGGCAACACTGGATCAACATGAGAAATTAGCGAAGCCTGGGACCCCCACGGCAGACATCAATTCTTCAACATCAAAATTGGTGGCCTGAGGAGTCCATATGTAAGGGAGGGCAGTCTGGTCCAGAATTCGCAGAGATCCGGATAGCAGCAGATGACATCTGTGTCCCCAGGCTGTGGTACCACAAGAGGCTGCATCTTTTGGCCGACCAGACTGAACCCAGGGCAATCACTGTCTGGTCTTCCTTCCACGCTTCCTTCCGGGCTGTGGCTGTGCAGTTGGAGATGTGGCAGGAGGAGGAGTAGGACCTGGAGGAGGACTGGGAGGACCTGGAGGAGAACTGGGGGGACCTGGAGGAGAGGGAGGAGGAGGAGGAGGACCTGCAGGAGGAGAAGGAGGACCATGCCAAAGGTGTGTCTGAGGTGTCATTTGGCCCCTCATACCTTTCTCAAGAGCCTCCAATATGAGGGCCTCACACATGACTTGTTGGCCCTCCTCCATCCTCTGCATTTTATATGCAATGAAGGCAGCAATGTTCTCCTCCATGGTGTGGGGTGCTCCCAGGACCTCTGTAGCCCTCCAAAAGAATCCTATAGCAGCCTCCTCTAGGGCACTCCTCCTACTGCCACTTTCTCTTTTCAGGGGGGGTGGAGGGACCTGCAGATCAGCCAGCCGGCTCGGCCCGGCTACCTCCTGGCTGAGACTTCCCTGTGTATGAAAAAGGGACATGGTTGTAATGTTTTGCTTCATCAATCCCAATCCTAAATTAGTACTCCAAACTAACATCTAGTTAACATCATTGATTGGACAAGCATAAATATTTAGAGGAATGCTATACCTGGCTCAATCTGGGCTCCTCCACATGTGGCCTGGAAGGCCCAGGTTGGGCATCAGAAGCCTCAGCCGGGGGGGAAGGAAGCGTGGAAGGAAGACTGGAGAGGGATGGCCTGGGTTCAGTCTGGCCTGCCAGAAAATGCAGCCTGTCGTAGTATAACATCCTGGGGACATAGATGTCATCTGCTGCTCTGGATCTCTGTGAATCCAGGACCTTCTTGCGCTCCCTTAGATATGTGCTCCTCAGGCAACCAATTAATATCTTTAAATAGGTGATGTCTGCCGTGGGGATCACCTGCTTCACAATTTCACACAATTGCACCAGTGCTGCCTTCCTCTTTGCTTGGTTCTTGAAATGGGGGTGTTTAATCTCCCACAGACAGGGCAGCTCCCTTAGCATCTCTAGGAATACTGACATGAAGTCATTATCTTTGAGTAGCATATCCATGTTCACTGCAAGACACAACACAAGACAAAGCCTAATGTCAGACAAAACTCTCCTAATCTTGTTACAATATAGGCCTCAATCTAGAAGCAGTATAGGCACAAGTTTGTCTCTTACCTTCGTTCTTACGATCGGCGCGTCCAATGCTCCTTCCTCCGCTCACAGATCGTACGTAATACGCACGCGTGTTACGCTTTATACACACTGCGCATGCGTGTAACTCCGCCCGCCCCTGACGTTCTTTCTAGTCTATTCCCCGCCCCTTTTCGTTCGGCGCAGTGGGTGAAGAGCACATGGCGGAGTTACAGCAGGTGCATGCTAATTCTAGCAACGAGGAGGAGGAGGTGGAAAGCCCGGATCCGGACACATCCCGATCCAGAAGGAGACGTTTTAAGGCCACAAATATGTCCTTTGGGGAGATGTTGGAGATGGTCGACATCATGAAGAAGTCCGACTATGACGGAAAGTATGGGCCTTACCCCAACCCCAACCCCAACATCAGAAAGGCCAAGATCATGGCGAAAGTGATCAAAAGCCTTCACAGGAATTTCGGGGTACGAAGATCGAAAGATCAACTCAGGAAGCGGTGGTCGGACCTGAAGTTGAGAGAGCCAGAGCAGTACCGAAAGATCCGGAGAGTGCTGCAAAAAAGTAAGTAGTTGTGCTGTGTTCCTATTCTTTCTGTCTTTATTACGTTCGTGCTGCTCCATATGCTTTTATTAATTGTAACGTTTAAAAGGGCAACTTTAATGTTCATGGGCCCATTATTCGTTCGTATCAAACATTTTTCTTTCGGCCTCTAGAACACAATTGTTTAGGCCATATGCATTTTCCCACATTTTTTTGGGGCCTACTTGGATGCCAAATATTTGTTTGTGTAGATGGGTTTGTTACTAGAATGAAATGCAAACTAGCTTGTGTGTAAGGAGAGGACACTGAGCAGCTGTTTTCACATCTGGACACTGGAGCACTAGTGTGGGACACAAGAACACCATTTTTATTAGGGGGCCACACAGGTGCTCCAGTGTATACTATAGGGGGGGCTACATCTGTGAAGCTTGTACTAAACCGGTAAAGTATTGCAACTTGACAAAGGGCAATAAAAAAAATACATCTTGGAACTCGGCTAAAATAGACAATTGGACCCCACTTCCAAGCAATGTTTCCTATTTCTAGTTCTGCCATCAAATATCTGTGTGCTAATTATACCATTTTTGTTTTACATAGGGGAGAAAAGACTCGGAGGACACCCCTCATCCGAGGAGACCAGAGACCCCCCACCTCTGGAAGAAGGTGAAATACCCCAAACCCAAGCTGAGCAGGAGGAAGAAGAAGATGTGGTGGAGATTGGCACCACAACAGGTGAGTGTCTGCGACCACAGGCTCAGGTAAAAGAGATGGATGGTGGCAGATTTTTGAGACCTTTTTTTTTTTCTTTATCTCTTTTTAGGTGATCGTGATGTGAGGGATAGAGAACGCTTTACTTCAGAAATTGCCCAGATCCTGATCGGGGAGATCATGGGGTGTAATGCCGAACTGCAAAACATCCAGCAAAAAATCCATGATGTTATTAAAAAAAATAATAACATCATTGATGTTTTGGGGCAAATTTAAAACCCCACAAAATCACTTTTTGTATTGTGGTTCAATCTTTTAAATTTTTTTGCAATGTTTTGAAAAGCCAAATTTGGAGGATGCACACAGTGTGCCAACATGTGCTATCTGCCATCACGGGAGATCAATGGACGCGTTTTGGGGGTGCAACCCCTTCCTCAATTATAAAGTCGCGTTGAGGAAGGGCTTGCTCCCCCAAAACACGTCCCTTGATCCCCCCTGATGGCAGATAGCACATGCTGACATTGGGAAATTTGTGTGCATCTTCCAAATTTGGCTTTTCCAGGGGTGATTTCCCCCCATCTGAACGCTATATCAAACCCAGTTCCTAAATACTGATGTCTGATATAGCTTTCAGGTTTTACCTAATGTGAACTTTGTAAGTTCAAGTTTTTTGGCTTTCTTGTTGGTTTTACACAGGCCTGTTTTATCTGAAATGGACATTTCGAATTTTGCTAATGCTACTGCAAAAATTGTTATACAACAAACATGTTGGTTTGTTTTAAAAACCTTTGGTAAATGCACATGTGATTGTGCAGGTATAAAAAAGTGGCTTACTCAAGAATGTGTGGATTATTGTCTCAACACTACAACACTTTTGGGGTGATGTAATAGCTGTTTTATGCAAAAGTGGGGGTTATTTCCTAAGGGCAAATCCTCTTTGCACTACAAGTGCAATTTCAGTGCAGTTGCAAGTGCACTTGTAGTGAAATGTGTTTTTGCATTTAGGAAATAACAGCCAACAGTGCTTTGTATAAGGTTACCCAATCACGACATTTTCTGCACTCAAAACATTTCTGTCAGGGTCAGCTAAAACAAACACAAGCAGTAAATGTCCACAAAGATTTTCATTTTTTTTTATTTTAAAAAGGCTTCACATATTGTCTGGCATATTGATAGCCCCCCTACCCGCAAAGAACTCCAGGTAGCGTAACCGGACATCACGGGCACTCAGGGAGGGCAAGCCAGGATGGCCACTTTCAAGCGCCGTCAGTGTGGTTTGATGTAGGATTCCAGCCTCAGGCCCAACTGAGCCAGCATAGTTGGCCGAATGTTTCCGTAAAAAGTTATGGAGAACACAGCACGCAAGTATTATATGGTTCAGTTTATACTCCGCCATATGGATAGGTGTCAGAAATAGGCGGAACCGGCTGGCCAGGATTCCAAATGTGTTCTCCACCACTCTTCGGGCTCTGGCCAGCCGGTAATTAAAAACTCTCTGTTCCGGGGTGAAGGTCCTCATCGGGAATGGTCGCATCTGGTGGTCCCCTAGCGCAAATGCTTTATCAGCAACGAACACAAATGGGAGTCCTTCAACATTGTCCTCTGGAGCTGGCAAGTCCAAGCTGCCATTCTGGAGACGCCTGTAAAACTCCGTCTGGGCGATGACTCCACCATCGGACATCCAGCCATTCTTCCCCACGTCCACATACAAGAAGTCGTAATTAGCCGACACCACCGCCAACATCACTATACTATTAAACCCCTTGTAATTATAATAGTACGACCCCGAGTTGGGTGGTGGGACGATGTGGACGTGTTTCCCATCAATTGTCCCTCCGCAGTTAGGAAAGTCCCACCGCTGGGCAAAGTGGGAGGCCACAGTCTGCCATTCCTGTGGCGTGGAAGGAAACTGTTGAGGAAAAAACAATAAACATTACTATTTTTACTCTGAAATGTGGCAAGCAGATTAGACACAAACATTATGGGGCAACCTCCAGATAGCATTTATTAAGGGGAATTTAACAAGGCCAAAGTATAAGGTACACCTATCATATTCCCCCCCCTCTCATGGGCCATTTCTAACATTATGGGATGTGTGGAAATCTTGGACAGGTAACCCTCTTCACTTCATTGAGAGATGAATGCCTAAATAATGGGTATTACTTGGAACAGCCCCTCCTTAGTTACACTTTTGTCAGCCCACTGGACAGGTAAGAAGTGTCATAATACAAAGATATAAATACACATTGTACACATTTGAGGACATTTGGACATTCTGCTATTACCTATCAAGATAATAATAGGATACAAAAACTTTAAACAGTACCATTGTAAAGTATACAGGCAGGCCCTTGCACTACATGCTTTGGGTAATTCAGCCATAAATCTGACCAGTAAAGAGGTGGGTATAGTGTGTATGGGTTTGGCAAAGTCAGCAGATAGATGATTGAGGATAGATAGAGAATTGGGATCAGCTGACTTAGCAGTTGGGGGAGGGAGGGTTACTAAAAATTATTTGGGGACACCACAAAAAAAAGCCTCTGGCACTCTGCCTGAATTTAAATCAAAAATAACATTACCAAACATTTTAGGGGGTGTTTGGGGTAAAGCACTACTATGGAGCTGATAAAATACATTGTTAAGTGACTACATGAGGTGAATATAGGGCCAGGAGACACCATGCTGGGGAGGTTATTGAAGGGCAAATATGTATGAAGGACCTAAAATAATAATTACATAAAAATCCAGCATGCATGAGGACAAAGGGGACATTCACAGCATATTACAAGCATGGTAATTAGGGAACGAGGAAAGAAATACAATATATTATCAAACATTAAAGACAATAAAATGTGATATAAAAGGATAAAAATCTTACCTTCATATACTCCTTCTGCAGGACCTGTATGATGGCAGAACAGGTCTCTGGGATGATGATACCCAGAGCCTGGGGGGAGATGCCTGTCGAGAACTTCAAGTCCTGCAGACTTCTCCCTGTGGTCAAATACCGCAAGGTAGCGACCAACCTCTGCTCCGGAGTGATGGCTTGCCTCATGCAGGTATCCTGCCTGCTGATATAGGGGGTCAGCGAAGCCAACAAACGGTGAAATACGGGGTCCGTCATCCTGAGAAAGTTCCTGAAATCATCAGGATTATTCTCACGGATCTCACGGAGCAAAGGCATATGAGAGAACTGGTCACGCTGAAGCAACCAATTCTTGGTCCATGAACTCCTCCCCACCCTGTTCATGGACTGGACTTGTGTCAAGGTCAGGACCCCAACACCAAGCCCCCGCACAGCACGAACTCTACGAGGAGTACGCATACAAAACATGGCTAGAAAACGGTCGGCTGCTCAGAACGAAGTAACAGAACGCACTGAAGAGCAGCAAGGCCTGTGAAGAGCGACCTGAAAAACAGTAACGAGCAGGCAAGATCACACAGAAAACTCTGATATGAACTGACTGCACGCACTGAAGAGCAGATACAAACCCACAAGCACAAACTGAACGGCAGAAAACAATCTGAAAGCCACGAGTCTGAAAAAGCGCGAATCGTCTCTCACCAAACTTTTACTAACACGAGATTAGCAAAAGGAGCCCAAAGGGTGCCGCGCTTGGTTCTGAACCAGCCTTTTCTAGTCTCGTCGTACGTGGTGTATGTGACCGCGTGGTTGGCGATCGGAAATTCCGACAACTTTGTGCGACCGTGTGTAGGCAAAACAAGTTTGAGCCAACATTCGTCGGAAAAAATCCTAGGATTTTGTTGTCGGAATGTCCGAACAAAGTCCGACCATGTGTATGCCCTATAACACATTTTCGGATAGGAACTTTTTCCAACTAAAAATAGAGAATCTGCTCTCAGTCTTTTGCTGGCTGGAATTTTGGCAGCAAAAGTCCGACGGAGCATACACACGGAATTTCTGACCAAAAGCTCAAATCCGACTTTTGCTGGCAGAATTTCTGATCGTGTGTATGGGGCATTAGGATGATAGGCAAATCAGTTTTATGATTGTGAATGGGGTTAAAATTTGTGAGTATTATCCTTTATTTTATAAACTGTCAGGTGAGTCAAAGAATTTATAGTATTTAATATATGAATAAACTAAATAGATATGGGTGAGTTTCAGGTTTGCAACTATGGTGGGTTCATGGCAAGTTCACAAATCACAAAATGTGAGGGAAAACTTTGATGATTTGCTGCCAGAAATAAGGAACAACTTATAATGCAGTGCTTGCTCCTGATCAGCTAAGTCACAAGAGCCAATAATTTGAAGCAATATTATGAAGAAATGGATACCCCCCACCTTGTGTGTTTAAGCTGTTAGGTATATAATGATTTTTTTTTTAGAAAGATACTCTTTTTGTTTATTAATTATTTTAATTTTATTTAGAATTTGGCATTGGTACATGTCCCCCAATGCAGCCCATTTTTTCCCACACCTTTGTTTGACAATAGTCTATTTAGTCAGTCAGGGGTACCATGCACCTAGGACACATGGCCTCCATTTTTTGCAGGGTTCCCCAGATACTGACTATCTGACATTTTTATTTTCTGTTTCAGAACCTTGCTTTGCCCATGGCATTTGCACCACAGCACCACTTCTGCCCATCTGACAGTGGCAGTTTAGAGTGGAGGGGCTTTGGTTACATGGCAAAGCTGAAGGGAGGACTCTGCTTACTCTGTTAAGATCTGCATCTGGTGAGTTTGTTTAAGAGAGGATATCTGTACTGGGGAGGTTGTTAGAAGGGAGGAGTCTATACTATGTGGTCTGTACTGTGGGGTGGATCAGGAGGAAGTTGCCTGTACTTGTGGGTTCTGTACTAAGAAGGAGCTGGGTGCGGGCAGTCTGTACTGAGCAGATGGGCTGGGGGACAGGCTGAGAGGAGGGTCTGTACTGGAGAGGGGTTTAGGGCTGTTGTGGGAGATTTGCATCTGGAAGAAGGGGGTAATTTTTGGTTGTACTCTGTACACAGGCCTGTGTGTTATGCCTACCTGACCTTTGACCTCTCTGTGATACATAATTTTAATTCTGTACTATGTTTAATACCCACTCCAAGTTCTAACCCCTGTGTTCTGTGCAATATGCACTCCTGAATCCTGCACTCTGTGAGATACCCACTCCTGAGCCCGTCACTCTGTGCATTACACACTCCTAATACCTGTACTCTAAGTGATATTCACTCATGAGCGCTGAAATTTGTGCATCATGCACTTCTAATTTCTGAACTCTGTACTCCTGTACTCCTGTACTCCTGACCCCTGCATTATCTGCATTACACACTACAGATCCCTGCACTTTGCATTTCACGCTGCACACTGCAGGTCTTTACATACCAGTTGGTCTTTGTTATTCAGCCAGCATTATCTGTGTTTCAAGCTCCTGAGTGCAGTACCCTGTAAAATATTAACTCCCGAGGCTTGCACTATGTGCACTCCTGAGCTTTTCACTGTGTTAGGGAGGTCTGCACTGTGGGGGGGGGGGGGGGGGGGGTAGAGTTTTTAGGCTTATTTGTATTGTGGGGATATGTGTTTTAGGAGGTATTTGTACTTGGAAAAGGGGGTAATCTTTGGTTGTACTCTGTACACTGGAAGATAAAGTAAGACAAAAAGCAGCACCTTCTAAATGTAGCAATGAAACATTTAATCAGTAAAAAATAGTTATGGAAGCACTCACAAACGAGCAATTTTCTCCATGGTAATGTATAAGGATCATCACACTGTCCCGGAGTCATGCCTGGTGTCGCTTGATGTAAGTGGCATCCACATCAGCACAGTTCAGATGTGAAATAGAAAGATCCAAAGTAACTTAACTGAACTTGAACCTGCAGATTTTTATTTTAATCACTTCACCTCCATAAAGGTTTACTCATCTTCCTGACCAGGCCATTTTTTGTGATATAGCACTACGTTATTTTAACTGACAATTGCGTGGCCGTGCAACACTGTACCCAAAAAAAAAAGAACAGTATGTCCTTTTTTCCCACAAATAGAGCTTTCTTTTGGTGGTATTTGAACACCTCTGCATTTTTTTTTTTTTTGCGCTATAAACAAAGAACAAGTAACAATTTTGAAAAAAAAAACAACATTTTTTACTTTCTGTTCTAAAACATATCCAATATAAAAATGTAAAAAATCTAATTGCTTCATCAATTTAGGCCAATATGCATTCTGCTACATATTTTTGGTAAAAAAAATCCCAAAAAGGATTTTTGGTTTTTGTTTTGCGCAAAAGTTATAGCATCTACAAACTATGGGATTTTTTTTTTAATAGTAATGGTGGCGATCAACGACTTATAGTGAGACTGCGATATTGCTGTGGGCAAATTGGACACCTGACACTTGACAGTTTTTGAGGACCAGTGACACTAACACAGTGATCAGTGCTAAAAATATGCATTGTCACTGTACTAATTACACTGGCAGGAAGGGGTTAACACCAGGGGCGAGCAAAGGGTTAACCATGTGCCTAGCTAATGTTTCAGTGTAGTGGGGGAGGTTATTTGCACTAGCCGCCGGCGGTGCACACTCTTGCCCAAAACCCCTAAGAGCAGACTTACATATACAAACACAATTCTGCATAGCATGGCCACCCTGTAGTAGTAAATGTGCTATGGGGACGTTGGCAGGTGGTTAATAACCAATAATATTTAAACTTTTTTTTTTTCTATTTGAACAAAAAACTTTATTTTATTTGTTATTATTTAACTAATGTTTCAATGCTTTGTACCAGAGTCATAATTTTAGTTAAATTTTTACTAGAATTCTAGAATAAAATGTACACTTTTATTAAATAGTAACACTATTTTTTTTTCATTTTTGCAGGACAATATCATGAAAAGAAAACCTTGTTTGTGCTAAAGGCTTTTGTACTTAAAATGGTTGTTAAGTCACTATTTTATTAAGATATAAAGCAATGTGTGTCTATTTTTTTAAAGATCATATTCCTAAATACCTTTTTCCTCAGCGCAACTGTGCGGTCACGTGTATATCACACCCCTCATAAGAGCTGTTGAATTAGGGTTCCCCACTGCTGCACTGCCAGTCACTTAGCATTTCCTTCATTCACTCAGACACAGAAATCAGTCCTTGGCTTGCTTTTTTAGGGGATGATAACTTGGATTGGGTAGGGGAATTATGGGACAACTTGAAAATGTTCAAACACAGAACAAAAGGACAACATCCTCCCTTTTTACACAGATCTTCTTCGTCCTTCCTCCAGCACAAACTTGGTTTACTATTTAAAGCACCCACTGATCTTTCCAGAGGAATTAACAGTCTTGTCAATTCAGCAACAGCCCATTACAGGCTAGGAACATCCTGTCCCTGTGTGGATAAGCTTTAGTACATTGTGGAGTGAACAGCATCTCCTTCTGCCTTCCTGTAAACACTGAGCACAGTTCTACCACTGCAGAAGACCACCAGCCCACCTGATTTTAACACATTACTAATCAATTACAGGAAGGGAGGGGCGAGGAGGAGATCACTCTCACACACAGGCTTTGGGACTGACAGACAAGGAGGGAGGGGGAGAGGGAGAGTGGGAGAGACTCACAGCAGAGAGCGGGATGACAGAGTCACATAAACTGACCACGGTATCATGGATCAGCAGCCATGATTACCATGGTCAGCACACACATGAGGACACAGGAACAGGCAGGATCAACCAGGTATTTTAAATCATACAATGGGACAAATTACACGGCACAAGCTATAGGTCATATTTTAAAGGAAGAGGGGCAACTAGGGATGAGCTTTCTGTTCGAGTCGAACATGAGTTCAACTCAAACATTGGCTGTTCAATCGTTCAACGAAGATCAAACATTATAGGGCATTCGCACCAAATTCGAAGGGCGCATCACACCCCGTAATGCACTACCTCATTGCAGTGCATTGCTGGCTGACAATTGGCCAAGCATGCACTATGACCCGCATGCTTTGGCCAATCACAGCACTGTCACCAAAGAGAGCCATAATTGGCCAAAGGCAGGGTGCCTTTGGCCAATTATGGCTCAGGGGGTTAAGTCCAGGCCCCACACTATATAAGGCCGCCTACACTTCGGCCTCGTGTAGTGTGTTCTTGCCGGAGAGAGGGATAGAGAGAGAGAGTGTGTCATTTCATTTACTTTGAGCAGGCAGTTTATTCAGTTGGCTGCAGTGTATTTAGTATATATATACATCCCGGCTTTGTATATACAGTCAGGTCCATAAATATTGGGACATTGACACAATTCTAATCTTTTTAGCTCTATACACCAGCACAATGGATTTGAAATGAAACGAACAAGATGTGCTTTAACTGCAGACTTTCAGCTTAATTTGAAGGTATTTACATCCAAATCAGCTGAACGGTGTAGGAATTACAATAGCTTGTATATGTGCCAACCACTTTTTAAGGGACCAAAAGTAATGGGACAGATTAACAATCATCCATCAAACTTTCACTTTTTAATACTTGGTTGCAAATCCTCTGCAGTCAATTACAGCCTGAAGTCTGGAACACATAGACATCACCAGATGCTGGGTTTCATCCCTGGTGATGCTCTGCCAGGCCTCTACTGCAACTGTCTTCAGTTCCTGCTTGTTTTTGGGTCATTTTCCCTTCAGTTTTGTCTTCAGCAAGTGAAATGCATGCTCAATCAGATTCAGGTCAGGTGATTGACTTGGCCATTGCATAACATTCCACTTCTTTCCCTTAAAAAACTCTTTGGTTGCTTTCGCAGTATGCTTCGGGTCATTGTTCATCTGCACTGTGAAGCGCCGTCCAATGAGTTCTGAAGCATTTTGCTGAATATGTGCTGATAATATTACCCGAAACACTTCAGAATTCATCCTGCTGCTTTTGTCAGCAATCACATCATCAATAAATACAAGAGAACCAGTTCCATTGGCAGCCATACATGCCCACGCCATGACACTACCACCACCATGCTTCACTGATGAGGTGGTATGCTTTGGATCATGAGCAGTTCCTTTCCTTCTCCATACTCTTCTCTTCCCATCACTATGGTACAAGTTGATCTTGGTCTCATCTGTCCATAGGATGTTGTTCCAGAACTGTGAAGGCTTTTTCAGATGTTGTTTGGCAAACTCTAATCTGGCCTTCCTGTTTTTGAGGCTCACCAATGGTTTACATCATGTGGTGAACCCTCTGTATTCACTCTAGTGAAGTCTTCTCTTGATTGTTGACTTTGGCACACATACACCTACCTCCTGGAGAGTGTTCTTGATCTGGCAAACTGTTGTGAAGGGTGTTTTCTTCACCAGGTGAAATAATTCTTTTGTTATCCACCACAGTTGTTTTCTGTGGTCTTCCGGGTCTTTTGGTGTTGCTGAGCTCACCGGTGCGTTCTTTCTTTTTAAGGATGTTCCAAACAGTTGATTTGGCCACACCTAATATTTTGGTATCTCTCTGATGGGTTTGTTTTGTTTTTTCAGCCTAATGATGGCTAGCTTCACTGATAGTGACAGCTCTTTGGATCTCATATTGAGAGTTGACAGCAACAGATTCCAAATGCAAATAGCACACTTGAAATTAACTCTGGACCTTTTATCTGCTCCTTGTAAATGGGATATTGAGGGAATAACACACACCTGGCCATGGAACAGCTGAGCAGCCAATTGTCCCATTACTTTTGGTTCCTTAAAAAGTGGGAGGCACATATACAAACTGTTGTAATTACTACACCGTTCACCTGATTTGGATGTAAATACTCTCAAATTAAAGTTGAAAGTCTGCAGTTAAAGCACATCTCGTTAGTTTCATTTCAAATCCATTGTGCTGGTGTATAGAGCCAAAAAGATTAGAATTGTGTCAATGTCCCAATATTTATGGACCTGACTGTATATACACTGTATACTGTGTAGCTAGATCTGACTGCAGGCCATTCCTGTTGTACGTATTCAAATTCACTTTCAGGCAGGCAGGCCGGCCAGGCAGGTTATTCAGTGATCTGCAGTGCATAAAATATATATACAGTCTTCAACATATATATATCCACTGCATTCTAGTCTAGCCAAGCCTATATCTGACTGCAGGCCATTGCTGGTATATGTTTTCAAATACACTTTCAGGCAGGCAGGCAGGCAGGCAGGCAAGTGATTCAGTGATCTGCAGTGCATTAAATATATATACAGTCTCCAACATATATATATCCACTGCATTCTGGTCTAGCCAAGCCTATATATGACTGCAGGCCATTGCTGGTGTACATTTTCAAATACACTTTCAGGCAGGCAGGCAAGTGATTCAGTGATCTGCAGCACATTAAATATATATACAGTCTCCAACATATATATATCCACTGCATTTCAGTCTAGCTAAGCCTATATCTGAATGCAGGCCATTGCTAGTGTACGTTTTCAAATACACTTTCAGGCAGACAGGCAAGTGATTCAGTGATCTGCAGTGCATTAAATATATATACAGTCTCCAACATATATATATATCCAATGCATTTCAGTCTAGCCAAGCCTATATCTGACTGCAGGCCATTCCTGGTGTACGTTTTCAAATACACTTTCAGGCAGGCAGGCAGGTGATTCAGTGTTCTGCAGTGCATAAAATATATATACTGTCTCCTACATATATATCCACTGCATTCTAGTCTAGCCAAGCCTATACCTGACTATAGGCCATTCCTGGTGTACGTATTCAAAGACACTTTCAGGCAGGCAGGCCAGGCAGGTGATTCAGTGATCTGCAGTGCATAAAGATGTATATACAGTGTCCTACATATATATCCACTGCATTCTAGTCTAGCCAAGCCTATACCTGACTGCAGGCCATTCCTGGTGTAATTTTGCTAGTAAACTTCAGGCGGAGTTTTGCTAATCCAATTTTACAGCATATCTGGAAGGCCACCAAGGAAGGGCAGACACTCACAGGCCACTAAAAGAGGGCAAGCAGGCACTGTGTCTACAGCCAACAGTACTGGTTGTGGACACGGTGCATCCTCAGCATGTGGCCATGGGGCACGCTTCTCCTTTTTTTCGACAGCTGGCCGTGTTGAGCCACAACATGCAGAAGAGTTGGTAGAGTGGATCACAAAGCCGTCCTCATCCTCCTCATCCTCTGTCACCCAGGCTAAGAGAAGTTTGGCTGCCAATGCAGCTGCCAAAGCGGCCTGTTCCATGGGCTCAATGGCATCAGTCACTCCTTCCCTAGCCCCACCATTATGCCCTGAGGAGTCCTCCAAACTGTTCGACCACAGTGATGGTACCCAGGTTGAGAATGAAGGCAGTAACGTGAGCCCAGAGAGAGGGGTGTCCAAGAAGGACAAGAAACTGGCAGTCATGTTCCCCCAGCTGCAGCATACTGCCAGGTTTGCTCCAGTGGCGAGGAGGGAGGGCATGATGAGGTCACTGACTCTACATGGGTACCTGATTGAAGAGAGGAGGAGGAGGAGGAACATCTCCAATGAGGCAGGATGCCCACCAGGGGCCAGCTTAAGGACAGCCAACCGACTGCATCACACCGCAGAGCTCCGCATATGGAGGGCGCTGCTGACTCTGCGCATTTTTTCTAAAGTTCTTTGGCGTGGGCCTTTTTTGAGATGGGTGCAGCAGATCATACCATTGCTGTTTGCAACATGTGTCTGAAGCATACCAAGCGTGGCCAAAACAGCAGCCGCTTGGGCACTACATGCTTGACCAGACATATGTCGAGCTCCCATGCAGTCCATTGGCAACAGTACTTAAAAGACCCACACCAAAGAACAAGGCAGACCTCTCCTTGCTCCCCATCAGCTGGGATCTCCAACCCCACTATACCTTCAGTCCTCTCAGAGACCTGCACTGAGAGGAATGAAGGTGTAGAATTACATGTCCCAAGCACTTGCAGGAAATCTGCTAGCTGTACACCTAAATCTGATTGTAGCAGGCAAATTTCCCTACCCCAGTTGCTAAACCGTCAAAAGAAATTTGGTCCCAGCCATCCACATGCTCAGCAGCTGAATGCTAGTTTGGCTAAATTGCTAGCACTCCAACTGCTGCCTTTTCAGCTGGTAGACTCTGCCCCCTTTCGAGAATTTGTGGAATGTGCGGTACCTCAGTGGCAGGTTCCCAAACGCCACTTTTTTTTCTCAGAAGGCCATTCCGACTCTCTACCGGCATGTGGAATGCAATGTCTTGGCCTCGTTGGACAGGGTGGTCAGTGGTAAGGTGCATATTACTGCTGACTCATGGTCCAGCAGGCATGGACAGGGAAGTTACCTTTCTTTCACAGTGCACTGGGTAACTCTGCTGGCAGCTGGGAAGGATGCAGGACAGGGTGCAGTAATGTTGGAGCTTGTTCCACCACCACGCCTCCAAAATGCTGGTAGTGGTGATTCTGCCACACCTCTCTCCTCCACCCCCCTCTTCTTCTTCCTCTATGGACTCTTCCTGTGCAGATTTGTCCTCGTAACCAGCGGTGCTCCATAGGCGTTCTAGGGGCTACGCAAGCACTCAGGCAAAAAGATGCCATGCGGTGCTTGAGTTGGTCTACTTAGGGGATAGGAGCCACACTGGGGCAGACATTCTGGCAGTTCTACAGGGGCAGGTTCAGAGGTGGATGATGCCACTTCATCTTCAGCCAGGACTGGTGGTTTGCTAAAATGGCACAACCTCCTCTCCGCCCTCTGACAGGGACACTTGACCCATGTTCCCTGTTTGGCTCACGGCCTTAATTTGGTGGTGCAGCAGTTCTTGTACAGGTACCCAGGCTTACAGGATCTCCTGAGGCAGGCCAGGAAAGTCTGTGGGCATTTCCGCCGGTCATATAATGCCAGTGCTCGGCTGGCTGACCTTCAAAAGCAATGCAACCTGCCCAAGAACCGCCTCATCTGTGACATGCCCACCAGGTGGAACTCAATGTTGCCAATGCTGCAGCGGCTGCACACGCAGTAGAGGGCCATCAATGAGTACCTGTGTGAGTATGGAACCAGGACAGAGTCAGGGGAGCTTGGCTTTTGTTCGCCACACCAGTGGCTAATGGTCAAGGATGCATGCACTGTCCTGTCACCATCTGATGAGGCCAAGAGGATGGTGAGCAGTGACAGTGCATGCATCAGTGATACTGTCCCTCTTGTCGTCCTGTTGGAGCACACGCTGCGTGGAATAATGAACAGGGCTCTTGAGGCAGAACAGAGGGAGGAAGAGGAGGACTTCCTTACCTCTCAAGGCCCCCTTTATCCAGACAGTAATCCTGCAGGCCCGCCTATCACACAGGAAGAGGAGGAGGAGGATTGTGTCAGGAGGTGGAGCCTGGCACTCAGCAGCAGTCTTCAAGACCCCAGAAACCCATGGACTTGTACGTGGCTGGGAATAGGTGGCTGCGGATCATGTCGTCCTTAGTGACCCAGAGGACTCCGGACTGAATGCCTCAGCAAACCTGCATGGCCTCTCTGATCCTACAAAGCCTGCAAAAGGACCCTCAGATTCGTGGTATCAAGGAGAGGGATCAGTACTGGTTGGCAACCCTTCTTGATCCACATTACAAGGTAAAGGTTGCGGAACTTATCCAGCCTTCACAGAGGGAGCAGAGGATGAAACATCTTCGGGAGGCCTTGCAGAAAGGTTTGTGCAATGCGTTTCCAGAGCCCGGGAGGTTACAATTTCCTGGTCCTCCTGGACAATGTGTTGCTGCTGAGGCTTCGGTCAGTCACAGAAGGAGCGGTGAAGAAGGTGGCCGTCTGACTGATGCGTTCAGACAATTTTGTAGTCTGCAGTCCCAAGGTCTGATCGGTTCCAGCAACCATTACCAGTGTCTGATTTACATGGTGCAGGAATACCTTGGGGCAAGATCAGACTTGGAGACCTTTCCAACTGAAAATCCACTGGGTTACTAGGTCTTGAGGATGGATCACTGGCCAGAGCTTGCACAGTATGCAATTGAGCTACTGGCCTGTCCTGCATCCAGCGTTCTATCTGAATGCACATTCAGTGCTGCTGGAGGCTCTGTAACTGATCACAGAGTACGCCTGTCCACAGACTCAGTTGATCGGCTCACCTTCATAAAAATGAATCAGTCTTGGATCACCAGCTACCAAGCACCTGATGCTGATGTAACCGATTAATTTTTTTATGAATGTGAGATCCCTTGAAGACTGCCTATGCTGATGCTGAGTGACTATCCTGTTATGCTGAGTGACTATCCTATTCCTCCTCAATGTTCATGTTGAAAGCTTCTAAGAACATTTTTGGTTCTGGGCACCACCACCAGTGCCTAAAGCCCAATTTTTCTGCCCCTGTTAGGTGCGTAATTACAATTTTTGCTGTAATATTTCACAGCAGGGCACATTCCTGCGCTCAACTAGAGTATCTGTGAGGGGTTGCAGTGTTGTGGCACCAACACCAGTGCCTAAAGCCCAATTTTTCTGCCCCTGTTTAACAGGGGAGTGTAATTACAATGTTTGCTGTTATATTTTACAGCAGGGCTCATTCCTGCGCTCAACTAGAGTATCTGTGAGGGGTTGTAGTGTTGTGGCACCAGCACCAGTGCCTAAGGCCCAATTTTTCTACCCCTGTTTAACAGGGGTATGTAATTACAATTTTTGCTGTAATATTTCACAGCAGGGCCCGTTCCTGCACTCAACAAGAGTATCTGTGAGGCTTTACAGTGTTGTGTCACCACCACCACCGCCGGCTAAGGCCCAACTTTTCTGCCCCTGTTTAACAGGGGAGTGTAATTACAATTTTTGATCTAATATTTCACAGCAGGGCCCGTTCCTGCGCCCACCAAGAGTAACTGTGAGGGCTTACAGTGTGGTGGCAACACCATTACACCACCACCAAAGGCCCAATTTTTCTGACCCTGTTCAACAAGGACATGTAATTACAATTCTTGATATAATATTTCACAGCAGGGCCCGTTCCAGCACCCACCAAGAGTAACTGTGAGGGCTTACAGTGTTGTGGCACCACCACCATCACCAAAGGCCCAATTTTTCTGCCCCTGTTCAACAGAGGCATGAAATTACAATTCTTGATATAATATTATTTGGTACCACCAACACCTAAGGCCCAAATTTCTGCAGAGTATATAGGGCAGGCCGTATAGTATATACAGGCGGTCCCCTACTTTCAAACATCCAACTTACAAATGACTCCTACTTACAAACGGAGGGAGACAACAGGAAGTGAGAGGAAATCTACCCATAGGAAGAGAAATTCTCTCCTGTAAGAGTTAATATGGGAAAAAGGTGTCTCCACTGATGCTTTATCACCAATCCTTGTTTCCCTAATAACCCCAAATTTTCTAAATCCAATTGTCATTGGGACAGAAAGTGAGGTGAAATCTTCTGAACAAGGGCACAGACAGCAAAACAAATGTTACAGGGGTGATGATAACCCTTCCCTATTGTATCCAAAAATCTTAAAAATAGATTTTTTGGCTGGAGCTACACTTAAAAAATGTACCTGTTTCAAATTACAAACAAATTCAACTTAAGAACAAACCTATAGTCCCTATCTTGTTTGTAACCCGGGGACCATTTGTATACTGCTGTTCAGAGTATATAGGGCTTGGGGGCCCCACTCCTTTTCTTTTTTTAATTTGGGTTCGGGGTTCCCCTTAATATACATACAAGACCCAAAGGGCCTGGTAATTGGCTGGGGGGTTACTCATGCCATTTTTCTCAATAATTGTCATCCATATTGCCGAGACCCGACATTACATTACAGCCGCAAGCAGTTTTAAATTTCTTTTATTCCTTTAGAAATGTCATTTTGTGCAGGGACTGTTCTAAACATGGGAATCACGCGCCACTTTACAGGCATACTATAGACACCCCCCAGGTATGATTTTTAAAGGAATATTTCACATTTATTTTTTCACTTTAAGCGTCATTAAAAACACTGCTCCCAAAAAAACGTCCGTTTTTAAAACTTTCTTTTGCATTGATACATGTCCCCTGGGGCAGGACCCGGGTCCCCAAACCCTTTTTAGGACAATAACTTGCATATTAGCCTTTAAAATTCGCACTTTTAATTTCTCACATTCGAGTCCCATAGACTTTAACGGTGTTCGAATGTTCGCGCAAACTTTCGGTCTATTTGCATGTTCTGTATGCGAACCGAACGGGGGATGTTCGGCTCATCCCTAGTTACAACCACTTTAAATAATTTCACTTTTTAAAAATAATTGAGCTTAGGTTTGTATGTATTTATTAGACTCTCACATGTGGCACAGTAATTAAAGTATGTGTTGTGGTTAAAAGGACTGTGGTATGTGTGTGCTGTAAATACAATGATTTGCACCAGATTTTATTAACAATGTTCATTTAAGCCCCTCCTACTATTAGCACAAATTGGCCACACCTACCAGTTGATGTACCATCTTATTCTTCTTCTCTGGGTGCCCTCTGGTGCCCAAGGTCATTGACAATTCAATGCACATGAGTTCTGACAGACACAGATTTAAGCAAATAATTCTTAGGGCCATTTCACATGGGCATCATCAGTCCCATCACAAAAACTGATTTAAAAAATTGCATAAAATCCTTTTACAACAGTTTACACCAGTTTATACATTCATCTTCAGTTTTGTTCAATTTAGTTTATATCAGTATACATCCATTTTTCACATGTCTGATTTTTTTTTGTTATTAAAGATAGGTGGACAAAAGTATAAACAAAAAATGTGTTTCTTGCCTAAAAAATATAATTAGAACAGACCTAAATGGAAGACATCAATTTACATTTGTTTACATCCATTTATGTCCACAAACACAAAATAGGATGTAAACCTATTCTGTTTTCTATCTCAATAAAAAGACTCAAGTGTAAGCATATTTAACCGCTTGCCGGCTGCCTACGGCAGCAGGTCAGCTCTATTGCACGAAACAACGTACCTGTATGTCATTTTGTGTAATAAACAGAAGAGGGTGATTGGCCTGGAACACAGATCTTTGTGTTCTCCCATTCAGACCATCCCCCACAGAGTTAGCAAACACCCCCTAGGGACACACTTAACCCTTTGATCTCCCCATTAGTCATTAGTACAGTAACAGTGCATATTTTTTAGCACTAATCATTGTAATAATGTCACTGGTCCCAAAAAAGTGTCAAAAGTGTCAGTTAGGTATCTGATTCGTCCGCCTCAATGTCAAAGTCCCGCTAAAAATCGCTAATCTCTGCCATTACTAGTAAGAAATAAATAAAAACTCCATAAAAATATTCTATCATTTGCAGACGTTATAACTTTTGTGCAAACCAATCAATATGCACTTATTGGGATTTTTTTTACTAAAAATATTTAGCAGAATATATATTGGCCTAAATTGATGAAGAAATTTGATTTTTTTCAATTTTTTTATTGGATATGTATTATAGCAGAAGGTAAAAAAATATATATATATATTTTCAAAATTGACGCTCTTTCTTTTTTGTTCATAGCGCAAAAAATAAAAACTGCAGAGGTAATCAAGTTCCACAAAAAGAAAGTTCTATTTGTGGGAAAAAAAGAACAATAATTAAACACTTATTTTTAGCACTGATCACTGTAATAATGTCACTGGTTCCCAAAAATGTGTGAAAAGTGTCAGTTAGGTGTCTGATTTGTCTTCCGCAATGTCGCAGTCCCGCTAAAAATAGTTGATCACCGCCAATACTAGTAAAAAAAAAATAAATAAATAAATAAATAAAAATGGCATGAAATATCCCATAGTTTGTAGATGCTATAACTTTTGCGCAAATCTATTAACCACTGAAGGACCAGCCTTGTTTTGGATTTTAGGTGTTTTCATGTTTAAAACAGGTTTTTTTGCTAGAAAATTACTTAGACCCCCAAACATTATATATTGTTTTTTTTCTAACACCCTAGAGAATAAAATGTCAGTCAATGCAATACTTTTTTTTGCACCGTATTTGAGTAGCGGTCTTATAAGCGCACTTTTTTTAAAAAAAATTCACTTTTTTGAATAAAAAAATAAGACAACAGTAAAGTTAGCCCATTTTTTTTTATATTGTGAAAGATAATGTTACGCCAAGTAAATTTATACCCAACATGTCACGCTTCAAAATTGCGCCCGCTCGTGGAATGGCGTCAAACTTTTACCCTCAAAAATCTCCATAGGCGACGTTTAAAAATTTCTACAGGTTGCATGTTTTACAGAGGAGGTCTAGGGCTAGAATTATTGCTCTCGCTCTACCGGTCGCAGCGATACCTCACATGTGTGGTTTGACTACTGTTTTCATATGCGGGCGCTACTCACGTATGCGTTCGCTTCTGCACGGGAGCTCGTTGGGACGGGGGGTTTTTCAAAAAAAAATTTGTATTTTAATTATTTAGTTTACATGATTTTATTTATTTTTACACAGTTTAAAAAAAATTGTGTCACTTTTATTCCTATTACAAGGGATGTAAACATCCCTTGTAATAGAAAAAAACATGACAGGACCTCTTAAATATGAGATCTGGGGTCAAAAAGACCTCAGATCTCATATTTACACTAAAATGCAATAAAAAAAAAGTCATTTAAAAAAATGACATTGAAAAAAATGTGCCTTTAAGACGTATGGGCGGAAGTGACGTTTTGACGACGCTTCCACCCAGCAGTGTCATGGAGACGAGTAGGCGCCATCTTAGCCTCACTCATCTCCAGGCACAGCTGGAGAAGGACGCGATTGCCTCCACCGCTACCGATGGCTCCGGTAAGTGGCGGAGGGCACCGGATCATGGCGGGATGATAAAATGATGAAGAAGTTTGATTTTTTACATTTTTTTTATTGGGTATGTTGTATAGCAGAAAGTAAAAATATAATTTTTTTTTCTAAATTGTCACTCTTATTTTGTTTCTAGCGCAAAAATTAAAAACCACAGAGGTGATCAAATAACATTTTATTTGGGTACAGCATTGCACGACTGCGCAATTGTCAGTTAAAATAGCGCAGTGCCGTATCACAAAAAATGGCCTGGTTATGAAGGGGGTAAAACCTTCCAGGGCTGAAGTGGTTAAATTAACTTACATTGGTTTATGTCTACCTGCTCATACATTGTGCTTCATTCTGAAGGTGTCTGAAAAACTGGAAGATGAATTCAGACTGAATATTTATGTGAAAGGGCCCTTTCTTTACTCACTGTGGTTAACACAATGCGGCACCACCTGGATGCATAAAAAAAAAAAGAAACTCTATACAGGCTCAGTACAGCTTTCCTTGAAATGTGTCGAGGGATACTGGGCCCTCTACATGTGCTCAAAATTCATAAAGTGTTGACAAATACAAACTATGCTTAGTGAGATCTCATTACTGATGTCCATTTGAAAAAGATACGGTATAGGAAATTTAGTTAGGAGAGTATTTATAGTAAAATAGAGAAGTCGTTCTTATGACCTGCTTCTATAGAACAGTCCTGTTGGGAAACCAACATTAGATCAGCACATGCAGCCAATTGCTGCAGCGCTGATCTGTGTATTCTGACAGCAGAGGAGTCCCCGCTGTCAGAATGCAACAGTCCAGTGGAGAAGATCCCTGCATCCACACCGCTTGGGATCTGTGAGTTTTTTGTCATTTGACTGAACGAAAAAAACTATGCATGTATACCCTGCTTTAGCATTTAATTATTATTATTATTATTATTATTATTATATAGGATTTATATAGCGCCCACAGTTTACGCAGCCCTTTACAACATTAGGTCAGACAGTACAATTACAATACAGGTCGGAATCATAGCCCTGCTAATTTATTGCTTACAATCTAGGAGGGAGGGTCAAGTTATACAAAAGGGTAATAGCTGTGGGGGATGAGCTAATGGAGAAAATACTGCAGTTGTTAGATGGAGGCAGGATAGGCTTCTCTGAAGAGGAAGATTTTCAGGGATCACCTAAAAGTGGATAAATTTGGAGACCTTTTGACAGATTGGGGTAGCAAATTCCAGAGGATGGGCGAGGCTCGGGAGAAGTCCTGGAGGCAGATATGGGAGGAGGTGATGAGGGAGCTAAAGAGCAGGAGATCTTGGGAGGAACGAAGAGGGCAATTAGGTTGGTATTTTGAGACTAGGCTAGTGATGTAGCTGGGGCAGAGATGTGGATGGCTTTGTAACTTATTGTTAGTATTTTTAATTTAATTAGTTGGGCAAGTGGCAGCCAATGGAGGGATTAGCAGAGAGGGGTAGCAGACACTGAGCGGTTTGTAAGGTGGATGAGTCTGGCAGCAGCATTCATGATGGACTGAAGGGGGGATAGTCTATTTAAAGGTAAGCCAGTGAGGAGGAAGTTGCAGTAGTCAAGGCAAGAGATAACCAGGGAGTGAATTAGGAGCTTTGGGGTTTCATTGGTTAGAAAGGGACGTAGTTTATAGATGTTGCAGAGGTTGAGGCGGCAAGCTTTGGAAAGTGATTGTGATTGGATGCGGCCCCCCTGCCTGGGGCCGCCCTCTTTGGGGTCTAGTGCCTCGTCAAGTAGGTATCGGATTACTAGCTTCAGGCTTCATGTTGTTGTCTAATCACAAGCTATACTTCAATACAGTTTTACTTGTTATTACAGTTGTCAGATATACACATCAGCCCCTGATGAAGCGAGGAGAGCTCGCGAAACGCGTCGGGTTAGAGATGTAACATGTATATCTGTACTTTTTATACTTTGATGTTATGTCATGATGGTTATGTTTTAGGACCATTTTATCATGTTACTGTTCCTATGTAACTGTCACCTATACTCATGACCTGTACTGGATGAGATTTATTTTAATAAATTTTGTTATTTCTATATTTTCTCTATTTATATGGGATCACCATGGACACTTCATTTAAAGTCCCACGGGCAAACTTTTTTGTTTCTGGATGCGGGGCAGAAAGGAGAGTTCAGAGTCCAGGATAACACCAAGAACCCTGACATGTGGGGATGGGTGGATAGTTGTGCCATTGCTCTTGACAGAGAAGTCAGGGGAAGAGGCACGTGTGGGAAGAAATATTATAAGCTCGGTTTTGGACAAGTTGAGTTTGAGGATGTGGTGTGACATCCATACAGATATGTCTGTTAGTAAGTTAGTGATGCGTGAGGAGACTGATGGAGTGAGTTGAGGGGTGGAGAGATAGATTTGTGTGTCGTCAGCGTAGAAATGATATTGAAAGCCGTGAGAGGCTATCAGCTGACCCAGGGAAGAGGTGTAGATTGAAAATAAAAGAGGTCCAAGAACAGAACCTTGGGGGACCCCGACAGAGAAGGGAAGAGGAGTGAAGGAAGTAGAATTGTAAGTGACACTGAAGGTTCATTGGGATAGGTAGGATGAGAGCCACTGAAGAGCACAGTCATGGAGACCGAGGGAGTAAAGTTTTTTGAGGAGGAGGGGGTAGTCAGCCGTATCAAAGGCAGCTGAATAGTCCAGAAGTAGGAGTACAGAATAGTGTCCATTGGTTTTTACAATTAGTAGGTCATTTGTGAGTTTTAAAAGAGCAATTTCTGTGGAGTGTTGAGGGTGAAATCCAGATTGAAGGGGATCAAGAAAGTTGTTCTTTTTTTTTATGGACATCATTTTTTTTTTAAGTTGTTCTTAATGAGGCGGTCACTCAGTTGGTTGTAAACCAGGTGTTCAAGGAGTTTAGATGAAAAGGGGAGCAAGGAGATAGGGCATAGCTTGTTAAGATTGATAGGGTCCAAGGATGGCTTTTTAAGTATGAGGGTAACCAGTGCATGTTTTAGAGCATTGGGGAAAATGCCAGAGGTGAGGTAGAGATTGAAGATGTGGGTTAGAGAGTGTAGGACAGAGTCAGAGGGCGACCGTAGTATTTGAGAGGGAATAGGGTCACCAGGTTAGGTGGGTGTTAGAAAGGAGTTTAGCAACTTCATCTGTAGTAGCAGATTTGAATAAAGGGAGTGTCAGTTGTACCTGTTGACATGGGGTCTTAACTGCGGGAGATACCTGTAGAGTGGAGATTTCATCACGGATTGTATCTTGTTTTTGAAGTGATTAGCAATCTCCTGGGCAGTGAGTGAGTCAGTGGGTGGAGGTGGTGGAGGACGAAGTAGAGAGTTGAAGATAGAGAAGAAGGTAGAGAAGAGTTTACAGGGACTGGATGAGAAGGTGTTAATAAGAGTTGTAAAATAGGTCTGCTTGGAAGTGTGGAGGAAAGAACAGTATTTTTGAAGGACAGATTTGTATTGGTTGAAGTCTTTGAGAGACTTATGCCCCGTACACACGGTCGGATTTTCCGACGGAAAATGTGCGATCGGGGCGTGTTGTCGGAAATTACGACCGTGTGTGGGCTCCATCGGACATTTTCCATCGGATTTTCCGACACACAAAGTTTGAGAGCAGGCTATAAAATTTTCCGACAACAAAATCCGATCGCGTCAATTCCGACCGTGTGTGGCCTGTTCCGATGCACAAAGTGCCACGCATGCTCAGAAGAAATTGCGAGACGGAACAGCTCGGTCGAATTAGTGTTCGCAATAGATACAGCACTTTCGTCACGCTGCAATGTAAAGAATGGTTTAATACAGCGCACTCTCTTCTTCTTTATAATGTGAGAAGAATGAAGAAGTTTTGCTGCTCATATTCACACAGACTTCTCACAAACTTATTTTTTTATTATTTATCGGGATTCCCTCAATATATTTTGATTTGTCACATCTGACCATTTTTTTTTCGGTTGTTTTTAATTTTTAAAAATTTTTTTTCAAGGCTGTTTATTTTTTTTTGGGGGGGTTTGTATTTTTTCAAGGCTGTTTTTTTTTTTTTCTTTTTTTTGCTTTTTACTCCAGAATATTTTTGTGTGTGTTTTGTGTGTCAAGTTACCACAACACCATTGATATCTTGTATTATTTAATCTCAATGAGATTGTTTGGTGTTGATGTCCCTTGTTAATTTCACATTGTATTTTGAAATGTACCTGCCTCCTCACCAACAAACTGTTTTTTTTAAGGAAAACAAACATAGGCAAGTATAATTGAAACAAAAATTCCTTTATTAAGTGCTCACAACCAAACAAAGAGGGAGGCAATGCTGGAGAAACAGCAGAAATTGGTGAAGCCTTTGACCCCCAGGGCAGACATCAATTATTTTACTGCAAAATTGGTGGTCTGAGGATTCCATATCTAAGGGAGTGCAGTCTGGTCCAGAAGTCCCAGAGAGTGGATACTATAGGGGTGTCTCCATCTGTGAAGCTTGGACAAAACAGGTAAAGTATTGAAGCTTGACAAAGGACACAAAAAATTCTACATCTTAGAACTCTGCCAAAACAGACAATTGTACCCCACTTCCAAGCAATGTTTCATATTTATAGTTCTTCCCTCCAATATCTGTGTGCTAAGTATACCATTTTTTTTTACATAGGGGAGAAAAGACTCGGAGGACACCCCTCATCTGAGGAGACCAGAGACCCCCCACCTCTGGAAGAAGGGGAAATCCACTGAAGACGAGCAGAGCAGGAGGAGGAAGACATGGTGGAACTAGTCACCACAACAGGTGAGTGTCTGCGACCACAGGCTCAGGTAAGAGATGGATGCCGCCATATTTATAATACATGTTTTTTTGGTTTCTATCTTTTTAGGTGATCGTGATGTTGTGGATCCAGATCCTTTTACCTCAGAAAGTGCACAGATCCTGATTGGGGAGATCATGGGGTGTAATAGGGACTTGGAAAACATCAAGAAAAACATCAATGATGTTCTTCAAAAAAATAAGAACATCATTGATGTTTTGGGGAGAGTTTAAAACCCCTCCAAAACCCTTTGTTTTATGGTGTGCTACAATTTTAACATTTTTTGTCTAATTGGAGAAAAGCCAAATTTTGAGGATGCACACAGTGTGTCAACATGTGCTATCTGCCATCACGGGAGATCAATGGATGCGTTTTGGGGGTGCAACCCCTTCCTCAATAATAAAGTAGCTGAGAGGAAGGGGTTGCTCCCCCAAAACATGTCCCTTGATCCCCCATGATGGCAGCTAGCACATGTTGACATTCGGCTATTTGTGTGCATCTTCAAAATTTGGCTTTTTCGGGGGTGACTTCACCCCATCTGAATGCAATATCAAACACAGTTTCTAAATACTCATATCTGATATTGCCTTCAAGTTCTACCAAATGTGAACTTTGTAAGTTCAAGATTTGTGTCTTTCTTGTGGGTTTTAAACATGCCTGTTTTATCTTAAATGGACATTTCTACTTTTTCTAATGTGACCCCAAAAATTGTTATACAACAAACATGTTGGTTTGTTTTAAAAACCTTTTCTAAATGCACATGTGATTGTGCAGGTATTAAAAAAGATTGTTAATCAAGAATGTGTGGATTATTGTCTCAACGCTACAACACTTTTGGGGTGCTCTAATTGCTGCTTTCTGTGACAATGGGTGTTATTTTCTAAGGGCAAATCCACTTTGCACTACAAGTGCAGTTTCAAGTGCACTTGTAGTGCAAGGTGTCTTTGCCTTTAGTAAATAACACCCAACAGTGCTTTGTAAGGTTACACAATCACGCCATTTTTAGGACTCACCACATTTCTGTCAGGGTCAGCTAAAACAAACACAAACACTAAATGTCACCAAAGATCTGCTTATTTTGTTTTATTTTTTATTTGAAAAAGGTTTTAAACATTGTCGGGCATATTGATAGCCCCCCTGCCCGCAAAGAATTCAAGGTATCTTAGACGGACATCACAGGCACTCAGGGGGGGCAAGCCAAGACGGCCACTTTCAAGCGCCCTCAGGGTTGGTTAATTTTTAATTGTGGCCTCAGGCCCAACTGAGCCAGCATAGTTGGCAGAATGTTGCCGTAAAAAGTTGTGTAGAACACAGCACGCCAGGATAATGTGATTCAGTTTGTACTCTGCCATATGTATGGGTGTAAGAAATAGGCAGAACCGGCTGGCCATGATTCCAAATGTGTTCTCCACCACTCTTCTGGCTCTGGCCAGCCGGTAATTAAAAACCGTCTGGTCCGGGGTGAGGGTCCTCACTGGGAATGGCCGCATAAGATGGTCCCCCAGTGCAAAAGCTTCATCTGCAACGAAGACGAATGGGAGTCCTTCCACATTGTCTTCTGGAGGTGGCAAGTCCAAGCTGCCATTCTGGAGACGCCTGTAGAACTCCGTCTGGGTGATGACTCCACCATCGGACATCCGGCCATTCTTCCCCACATCCATATACAGAAATTCATAAGTAGCCGACACCACCGCCAACATCACAATACTATTGAACCCCTTATAATTATAATAGTACGACCCCGAGTTGGGTGGTGGGGTGATGTGGACGTGTTTCCCATCAATTGCCCCTCCTCAGTTAGGAAAGTCCCACCGCTAGGCAAAGTGGGAGGCCACAGACTGCCATTCCTGTGGCGTGGAAGGAAACTGTGGAGTAAAACAAAAAAAAATTGTCTTTTTGCACATAAACAGGGAAAGCAGATTAGACACAAACATTCTTGGCAAACATCAAGATAACATTTATTTATGGGAATTTTTAAAAACCAAAGTATAAGGTACACCTATCAGACCCCCCCCCCATGGGCCATTTCTAACATTATAGGGGGGGACTCTTGGACAGGTAACCCTCTCCACTTCATTGAGAGATGAATGCCTAAATAATGGGTATTACTTTGAACAGCCCCTACCTTAGTTACACTATTGGCAGCCCACTGGACAGGTAAGAAGTGTCATAATACAAAGACATAAATACACACTGTACACATTTGAGCACATTTGGATATTCTGCTATAACCTATCAAGATAATAATAGGATACAAAAACTTTAAACATTACCATTTGAAATTATACAGGCAGGCCCTTGCACTACATGCTTTGGGGAATTCATCCATACATCTGAGCACAAAAGAGATGGGTATAGTGTGTATGGGTTTGGCAAAGTCAGCAGATAGATGATTGAAGATAGATAGAGAATTGGGATCAGCTGACTTAGCAGTTGGGGGAAGGGAGGGTTCCAAATGATTTGGGGACCCCCAAAAAAGCCTCTGGCACTCTGCCTGAATTTAAAGCACAAATCACATTTCAAAACATTTTAGGGGTGTTTGGGGTAAAGCACTACTATGGAGCTAATAAAAATACATTGTTAAGTGACTACATGAGGTGAATATAGGGCCAGGAGACCATGTTGGGGAGGTAAGTGAAGGCAAATATGTATGAAGGACAACAAAAATAATTACAAAAAAATCCAGCATGCATGAGGACAAAGGGGACATTCACAGCATATTACAATCATGGCAATTAGGGAATGAGGAAAGAAATACAATATATTATCAAACATTAAATACAATAAAATGTGATATTAAAGGATAAAAATCTTACCCTAATATACTCCTTCTGCAGGACCTGTATGATGGCAGAACAGGTCTCTGGGATAATGATCCCCAGAGCCTGGGGGGAGATGCCTGTTGAGAACTTCAAGTCCTGCAGGCTTCTCCAAGTCGCCAAGTACCGCAGGGTGGTGACGAGCCTCTGCTCCGGAGTAATGGCTTGCCTCATGCAGGTATCCTGCCTGCTAATATAAGGGGTCAGCAAAGCCAACAAACAGTGAAATACGGGGTCCGCCATCCTGAGAAAGTTCCTGAAATCATCAGGATTATTCTCATGGATCTCACAGAGCAAAGGCATATGACAGAACTGGTCACGCTGAAGCAACCAATTCTTGGTCCATGAACTCCTCCCCACCCTGTTCATGGCCTGGACTTGTGTCAAGGTCAGGACCCCAACACCAAGCCCCCGCACAGCACGAACTCTACGAGGAGTAGGTATACGCAACATAGCTAGAAAACGGTCGGCTGCTCAGAACGAAGTAACAGAACGCACTGAAGAACAGCAAGGCCTGTGAAGAGCGACCTGAAAAACAGTAACGAATGAACAAGAACACAAGGACAAGAGTCAATGGTACTCGCTGCACACACTGAAGAGCAGATACAAACCCACAAGCAAAAACTGTACAGCAGAAAACAATCTGAAAACCACGAGTCTGAAAAGAGCGAATCGTCTCTCACCAAACTTTTACTAACACGAGATTAGCAAAAGGAGCCCAAAGGGTGCCGCGCTTGGTTCTGAACTGACCTTTTCTAGTCTCGTCGTATGTGGTGTATGTCACCGTGTTCTTGGCGATCGAAAATTCCGACAACTTTGTGCCACCGTGTGTACGCAAAACAAGTTTGAGCCAACATCCGTCAATGTCCATCGGAATGTCCGATCAATGTCCGATCATGTGTATGGGGCATTAGTCTTGTGCCACAGACGCTCAAGAGCGCGACTACGTTTTTTGAAAATTTTTGTGTCATCTGTTTGCCAGGGTTGTAGGGGTCGAGGCCTGATTCTGCGTGTAGTGAGGGGAGCGAGCTTGTCCAGGGTGGAGGACAGGGATTTATTGTAGATGGAAGTGGCTTGGTTGGGGCAGGACAGGGGAGAGATTTTGTCATAGAAGTGGTCAGTAGCAAAAAAGAGGAATGAAGAGTTGAAGTTGTGAAAGTTTCTGCGGGTGATGGTTAGGCGATTGGAGGGAAAGGTGGTGGAGGGCAGAGGGAGAGAGAAACTAATAAGGTGGTGGTCAGAGAGAGGAAAAGGATTGTTTGAGAAGTTACATGGAGTGCATAGGTAGGAGAATACAAGGTCAAGGTTGTTGCCATGAGAGTGAGTAGAAGCCTGTACCCATTGCTTCAGGTCAAATGAAGAAGTTGGATTAAGAAGTTTAGAAGTAGCAGGAGTGTTTGTATTAGCAGGGATGTTGAAATAATTGAGAAGGATTGTGTGAACTTCCAGGAGAGAAAGTAGGGTGGCCAGGCAGAAAACTCATCAAGGAAAGTCGATAATGGTCCAGGGGGCCGGTAGATCACAGCAATTCTTAGGGAAGTTGGAGAGAATAGACGTATACAGTGAGCTTCAAATGATGAGAGGGAAAGAGAGGGAGGAGAGTGAATAACCTGGAAGGTGCTCTGGGGGATAGGAGAAATCCCACTCCACCTCCCTTGCATCCATTAGGCCTAGGGGAGTGAATCCAGTGAAGGCCACCCTGGGAGAGGGATGGAGGAGAATGGGTGTCAGATTTGTGGAACCAGGTTTCAGTGACAGCAAGCAGATTAAAGGAATTAGTGACAAAGAGGTCATGAACAGAGGTGAGTTTGTTGCAGACAGAGTGGGCGTTCCAGAGGGCACAGGAGAGGGGGAGACTGGCGTTGAGAAGAAGAGGAATGGAGACTAAATTGTGTAGATTGCGATTAATGCCAGAGGGTGTAGGGTGATGGTGATGGGTGTGTTGGGTACAGTTAAATAATGGAGGCCCAGGGTTTGGGGAAATATCTACAGTGGTTAGGAGAAGCAGAAGAGTAAGGGAGGTAATATGAGAATACGATTTGTATGAGGGGACATGCTTCAGTATCCTAGGGGGTTTGTTAACAAGCGGGCTTAGGGTTAGAAAGAGGTGATGAGTGCAGTAATAGGGGGAGGGGAGAAGTGAGTGTGATATGTACAGTTTGTGGGGTGGAGCAGAGGGGTGAAGAAAAGTGAGTTTGAGGAGATAGGCTGCAATTGTGAAAAGGAGGAGAGGTAAAGAGTGCAATATCATTAGTTTTATACTGTGTTCTTAATGTATAATTAAAGGCAAACATTTTTTTTAGTTTTGGATAGAGTGGAGAGGGATTAGAACACCTGTCAGGTTTTTTTTTTTTTCTGTCTGTGCCCCCATTAGGGAAATGTATCCCATTTGTTTGTCCTGTTTACTGTTATGTAAAGTTATGAAAGTGAATATAAAACAACATCCTATATTTTTTACCTCTTGAAAGGTAATCAAGAGGAAATATTTCAATGGGCACACTAGTTCTGGTAACCTTTAATTTGCAAGAATTTCTCACTTCCTGTTTTTTTCTATGGGACAGGAAGTAAGGGTATATCTATCAAATGGAAACAGATGGCAGAAAAAAAAAAAGCGGATATAAGCCTTACTTACTGTATCCAAAATGAAAAAAAAGTTTTACCTATAGTTCTACTTTAACATGTCATGCAATATATTTCACCTTAGCTTATATGAATCAGACAAAGTCTGTGTGGGCCTGTGGGGAAAGCGCGATAATGAGCATATACAAATCACATTGATAAAAATAACAGTCTAATTGTGTTGGAAGGAAGTTGTGCCATTCCTGCTAGGTGCTTGGTATTTGTTTCCTCTTATTTAAGAAAGGTCTGTCTACTTATGTCCAACAATACACAAATAGTTCCTTTGCTTTATAATTATCAGTTATATATTTTTATTTTGTTTATAGCAGTGATACATTGTTTATTGCATATACAGTACTTAAAAAATAACTTCTTGTAAATATTTTTTAGGAAGAAATAAAGAATGTCACTATAAAGAATACCAGACAGAAATCTAGTTATGAAGTGTGATTAACCCAATACCATATATCTTGGGCACAGGTAAAAACAGAATATATACAATCTTGCTTAACTTCAAGCCTCTAAGCTGCTCATTATCTGGCTCACTAGCTATTACAAGGCACACTGCTGAGGAACTGTGACACATGCTGACAAAATAGAATGTAACTCTCCTTCATTCTCTGTTACCTTTGTAACAAGACTTGACTCCAGTCCACTGTTCCCTGATTAGAGAAAAAACATCACATTATATCAATAACAATCCCATGCTGATCAGGAGTTTGCTTATTAAAAAAATGCAGTAGACACCCAAACTCCTTCCTATTTCTTTTCTTGCTTTACAGCTAACAGAACATGCATTAAACTAAAAATACTATATATAGATATACAGTATCTCACAAAAAAAGAGTACACCACTCACATTTTTGTAAATATTTTATTATATCTTTTCATGTGACAACACTGAAGAAATGACACTTTGCTACAATGTAAAGTAGTGAGTTTACAGCTTGTATAACAGTGTAAATTTGCTGTCCCCTCGAAATAACTCAATACACAGCCATTAATGTCTAAATCGCTGGCAACAAAAGTGAGTACACCCCTAAGTGAAAATGTCCAGATTGGGCCCAAATTGGGCCCAATTAGCCATTTTCCCAATGTCATGTGACTCATTAGTGTTACAAGGTCTCAGGTGTGAATGGGGAGCAGGTGTGTTAAATTTGGTGTTATCGCTCGCACTCTCTCAAGCTGTTCATTGGAAGTTCAACATGGCACCTCATGGCAAAGAACTCTCTGAGGATCTGAAAAAAAGAATTGTTGCTCGACATTAAGATGGCTTAGGCTATAGGAAGATTGCCAAGAACCTGAAACTGTGCTGTAGCATAGAGCATACAGCGGTTTAAGAGGACAGGTTCCACTCAGAACAGGCCTCGCCATGGTCAACCAAAGAAGTTGAGTGCGTGTACTCAGCGTCATATCCAGAGGTTGTCTTTGGGAAATAGAAGTATGAGCGCTGCCAGCATTGCTGCAGAGGTTGAAGGGGTGGGGGGTCAGTAGTAATACTACTACTAATACTACACATACTCAGCGTCATATCTAGAGGTTGTCTTTAGGAAATAGAAGTAGGAGTGCTGCCAGCATTGCTGCAGAGTTTGAAGGGGTGGGGGGTCAGCCTGTCAGTGCTCAGACCATATGCTGCACACTGCATCAAATTGGTCTGCATGGCTGTCTTCCCAGAAGGAAGCATCTTCTAAAGATGATACACAAGAAAGCCCACAAACAGTTTGCTGAAGACAAGCAGACTAAGGACATGAATTACTGGAACCATGTCCTGTGGTCTGATGACACCAAGATAAACTTATTTGGTTCAGATGGTGTCAAGCATGTGGCGGCAACGAGGTGAGGAGTACAAAGACAAGTGTGTCTTGCCTACAATCAAGCATGGTGGTGGGAGTGTCATGGTCTGGGGCTGCATGAGTGCTGCCAACACTGGGGAGCTACAGTTCATTGAGGGATCCATGAATGCCAACATATACTGTGACATACTGAAGCACAGCATGATCCTCTCCCTTCAGAGACTGGGCTGCAGGGCAGTATTACAACATGATAAGGACCCCAAACACACCTCCAAGATGACCACTGCCTTGCTAAAGAAGCTGAGGGTAGAGGCGATGACTGGCCAAGCATGACTCCAGACCTAAACCCTATTGAGCATCTGTGGGCCATCCTCAAATGGAAGGTGGAGGAGCGTAAGTTCTCTAACATGCACTAGCTGTGTGATGTTGTCATGGAGGAGTGGAAGAGGGCTCCAGTGGCAACCTGTGAGGCTCTGGTGAACTCCATGCCCAAGAGGGTTAAGGCAGTGCTGGAAAATAATGGTGCTCACACAAAATATTGACGCCTTGGGCCCAATTTGGACAATTACACTTAGGAGTGTACTCACTTTTGTTGCCAGCGGTTTAGACATTTATGACTGTGTGTTGAGTTATTTTGAGGGGACAGCAAATTTACACTGATATACAAGCTGTACACTCACTACTTTACATTGTAGTAAAGTGTCATTTCTTCAGTATTGTCACATGAAAAGATAAAATAATTACAAAAATGTGAGGGGTGTACTCACTTTTGTGAGATACTGTATATCTATATATATACAGTATATTGTTAGAGGACTATGATATTACCTTTGTGTATAATCCACTGTATGGTCTTACATTCTTCCAAATTACTGCATGAGCTATTTAGATCCAGTAAACATAAATTACAACAGAAACCTCACTATGGATGAAGCTTCCAGAACTGACTCAAGAAAATGCACCTCAGCAATGTCTCCACACTTTTGCATGATAAAACAATAGCAAAAGTTATTTTATGCAGTATAATGCTATCCACAAATGGACACTTAGGGCAGGTTCACACTAGCGGACCAGAGCTGTGTGAACCGGCTGCATTGAGAGCCAGTTATAGTCTCATGTCATGCGAATTGGATGTGGGGAAACCTGCATCCAATTTGCATAAATGTAAGCCCAGCCTTACTGTATGTTGCTGAGAATGTTGGGTGGTGATGGATCTTCCTGTCCTCATTTCAATAGCAGACCTCTAGAAGCCACCAAAACTGTTTTCTATAACTAAGGTAATGTTTGAACACAGTATGCACAGTATACATGCAGAAAAACATTTACAAACTGGACACCAAGATTGCCAAACATGTTATAAGATCATTTGAATAGTGAGAAGTACTTCTACCACTTGTGAGCACTGATTCATTTTTTACTTGAGTATTAACTGCTTTGCTGCCTGATTATGATTGTGCCGATTTTCACCATTGCTTAAATTACTCATTTGTCTTTAATTAGGGTAGAGTGTGATTCTCCAACATGGTAAAAAATAGAGGCAGTCACACCCTTTTACTGAAACTATGCCAACCCAGTGTACCTGGCAAATGTAAGGGCATCACCAAGATTGAAAGCCATGAGTCTGTAGACCCACCAGTATACCGATAGCAATCCTTATGTCCTTCATTATCAAAGGGAAGTCTCCTTGTCTGATTAAAATATTGTGTTTACACTGTATACGTTTAAAATGCAGTATTTTAATGATGTAATTAAAGTAATTAGTGGCAGCTGGGAAGTTTTTAAGATATCTAACAACTTTTTATAAACTGAATTACTATAGAAACCAAAATGATATAGCATAGGCTATGCATTACCAATAAATAACTTAGAATATATACTGTATATTCTCACCTATAAATGAGTTGGCATATGGCCCAAAAGAAAGCAAGGCACCTCAATATTATTTTCAAAAATGAGAGAAAGTGTACGTGTGAGGAGATATGTTGTTTTTTTCTAACTGGTGTGCATGTTTACTGTTGTTAGTTCAAGGAGCATAGCAACAAATGTTCTTCCCACTATGAATATCTGAACCCAGTGAATTGGACTGGCAGAGTGTATCAAGCAAACTACCAGAGATTTACAACATGCCTTTCATCTTCACTTGAAAACATGAAACAATACTTTGATGTTCTTGCTAGCCACGCATCAGTATCTGACTGTTCTACAACAAATAATCTGCTCATTGGGTCATCACCCATCTTTATCTGATAAACTTGTGTATATACACAGTATGTCTCATAAAACTGCTTATGCACCAGTAAAAAGTGCAGCTGAATTATCTCTGCTGTTTCAGAAGGTGCCAAATAAACCTGATAGGAACATGTCCAATTTATCAAATTCTTAATCTAATGATGGTTTCTGAAGTCTCTGAATAAACGTGTTTATGCCCAGCCCAGAGACTGTAACTCAATTATGCCAAAATAATTTTATTGTCTGTCAAACAGTATGTATGTATTGTGTGTATGTATGTCAGTACCATTTTTTTTGTACTAAGTGGCAGCATAGGAATTTTTCAAGTTAGCTGACACCATTTTATAAGGGGAATCACTATAGAACCAATGAGAAGAGCATATGCCTTGCCCTACACAAATGAACCTATTGTCTGGCAAACAATGTGCATGTACTGTATGTACAGTAAACATTTTTTGCTTAAGATGTATTTGTCCAGTAAGAGTAGTGTATGCAAGAATAAGCTCAAACTAGTATGAATCAATGTTCTACATGTTTAAAGGGTGACTCTAGTGCCATAAATCCCAAAGAAGACATTGTGAGAACCTGCTTCAAATGGTAGCACATTAGGGACATAGCCACTCACTTTAGTCTTCTTTTTATTAGCCACTATTATTAGCAAAAATAAAAAAAACAAAGCTCTAGAAAATAACGTGGGTTTCCCTTGCAATTTTCTAGCACAAATCTAAATGTACATCAACCTCCAAGCTTATACTTGCAGTCCCCCTGCTCTGGCCTCCAGCCTCTGGCCCTTTTTTTGTCTCCTTCAGACAGTCTTCTCACAAACTCTGTACATGCACCTAGCAGCTCCCTGCTGCACTGACTCAGACCTGTCTCCTAGATCAAGCCCTCCTGACTCCTGGGCAAAGACTCCCCTGTCTTCCAGGTTGGAGCCCTGAACCCTAGTCCAGTCTGTAATAAAAACACTGCACACACCTCAGTTAGTGTGATGGTTTGGAAACTTCATCCCTCCCAAATCTCTATGAAGTCTCTGGACTCCAGGACCCAAGCTGGGTTTTACCAACCACTGTGGAAACTTAAAAAAGAGTTTCCTCTGAAAGAGACAAACACCTTGGACCAGCTCAATCAGCCTGGATCAGAACCCTGGCGATACAAAAGCCTTTTGCAAACGTCTGGTTCCGACACCACATGAGGAGGAGGTAGATATCTCTAGCTCCCGCAGCACTCCTCACATAATCGGCTATTAAATCCGGCCACTGCTCTGGGGAGACCCCCTCCATCCCTGCTACATTGTGGGCACACATGGATCGCTTTGTGGATCGATCATATGCCCGGGCGGTATCCTCCACGATACCCCCCGCGGGAAAGACAGCGGCAGACACAGCCAAGATGGCGGCCGCTCCAGGCATGCCAGAACTGCTGCAGACTCAGCCACAGCCTTCCTTAGCCCCAGAACTGGCAGGTATGCATCTTGCCTCCCCTGCTAGCATTGCACAAGCAGTGGTAACACTGCTGGGCCCCACACTAATGGCCACTGTTGATGCAGCAGTTCACAGAGGACTGGAACAGCTCCACATGAAACTACAAGTGCAGGCACAGAGAATCACACATGTGGAGGAGAGGATATCATCCTTGGAAGATGAATTCACAGCTACCTCTACCTCGATCACGCGCATTACTGCCATGAACAGGGACATATGGAATAAACTCGACGATTTGGAAAATTGTTCAAGAAGGAATAATTTGCACATAATTGGATTGCCAGAATCGGTATCCGCTACACAGCTCACGAATATCTGTGCAAAAACCATCCCCGAGCAACTGGGCCTCCACATACCCTGCACTATTGAACATGCACACCGCATGGGTCAATAGTCAGAAACCCACGCCAAACCCCATCACGTAATAGTCAAATACCTCAACTATGCTGACAAGAATGCCATAATGCAAAAATTTCGCTGTTTGCGCTCCTTAACTGTGGATGGCGCAAAATTGCTGCTCTTTGCGGATTATTCCATGGAGGTGATGAAACAACGTAAAGCATTTTCGCCGATCTGCTCAACTCTACACAACAACCAAATCTGGTTCTCCTTAGCTTACCCAGCTATCTTCCTAATCCAAATGCATGAAGCAGAACACCTCACTTTCACCACACCTGAAGAGGCGGAAAACTACATAAATGCCCGGGGCACCAAGATGGGCACAGCAACTTTGCAGAGGGCTCACCATTGACATCAACGTCTTCTTCAACTGCACCACCTAAACATCAACACAGCCCGACCAAACCTCTATATAAACGCAGCCAATTCACCCACCGGGAGGACCACTCTGGAAATCGCTGAAGGACTTCAGAGACTCACCTTCACCAGTCGTGCTTGCACAGAGGGGTAATATTACCCCCCCTTATCTCTCTCTTTTTATTTATTTTTATTTCACTTTTTCATGACTGAACTTTCTGACGCAGTACTTGTGTCAGCCTGTTGCTCAACGTTTATTTGCTTCTTAGTTTGCTATTCCAGTTACCAATAAGGCCGCATGCTGTCTGTTAAGAGGGTCACTCTAGAGGCTCATGTAATAGTCACAGCCCTCACTCATCTGAGCCTACCCTGTTGTCCAGATGTGATATTCTCTTTTCCTGATCTTCTCCACTCTGACTGCCCTTCCCTGTTACCCACTATCCATCTTCCTCCTTCCCCCCTCCCATCGTTCCCTTCCTTTCCTCCCTCCCTTCACTCCCCATAGCCCGCATCTTGCCCCTTAGTGAGGAGCTAGCGACCGGTGGAGGATATGATATGTAGTTTAACCTCATGTGGAAAAAAGTGGAGTCCACCATGTGTATTTTGTTTTTATTTAATCGAAAATCTGCTTTGTTACTGTTTTTTCTTCATTGTTGTTTAGAAGATTTGAAATTCATGTTTACCTGTTTTGTACCTACACTCTCCGGAAACCTACAACACTTTGGTGACTCCCGGATGATTGATACTGTACCCACAGAGAGGCTCCATTGCAAGCCTCTAACCCAATACATTGTTTATTTCCAGACATGTCATCTTCAACCTATGGGAGTCACCTAAAGTTTGTTTTGTGGAATGTTAAAGGGCTTCACTCTCCAAATAAACGCATGTCAATCCTTAGACACTTACGGCGTCTCCGGGCAGATGTGGCTTTGCTTCAGGAGACACACCTGTCCGCAGATGATTTAACACGCCTTCGAAAACTGTGGGTGAGCTCTGTATATGGCTCACCGGCAGTAGGTGGTAAGGAGGGAGTTGCTATATTTTTGCACAAAAACCTATGACATACTGTCAGGGATGTCAGGGCTGATTCGACAGGCCGCAAAATAACCCTACATATGACCTTAGTCGACAAAAAAGTTGCTATTACCAACATTTATGCTCCTAACTCGCCTGACACTTCCTTTTTCCAAAATATGGTGCAGTGGGTACTCACTGCTCCTGAGACGCTACACTTAGTGGGTGGAGACGTTAACTCTGTTATGTCCACACTGTCAGATCGCACGTGTAACCCAACACATAGGCCACGTACCTTAACCCCCCTACACCAGACTCTACTCTCCTAGCACAATCCATTGCTTCTATGCAGTTTGTTGACATTTGGTATTTAATGCACCCTATGGATCGAGAATATACCTTTTTTTTGCCCCCACATAACACTTTTTCTCGCATAGATTACTTTTTTGCCTCCCCAGCTTTAATCTCCGCAACAAGTGCTCCAGACATAAATGACGCCAGAATTTTAGACCACAGCCCTATTGCTGTACACATAACTCAGGCTAAGCCTTCATCTCCCTCCCCCACATGGCGCTTCCCTTCGTACCTGGCGGATAGTGAAGACTTCTGACATGTACTATATGAAGCATGGGAAGAATACATTTCCACAAATGGAGCTCACATTTCTGACCCGAACCTCTTTTGGGAAGCCGGCAAAGCTTTCTTACGGGGGAAAATCTTCTCATGTACCGCCCAATTTAAAAAACGGGCCAGACAACTATATAGGCAGGCCAGCGAAGCTTTATGCTTGGCTCATGAGCGGCTAACACTAAACCGTACCGCTGATAACATACAAGAGTGGCGGCAGGCTAAACGTACTTTTGATCTTTGTGCAGAACAACACAAAGCGGCCAAAACATCATACTCTACTCTTCATTTCCACAAGTTTGGTAACAAGGCGGGCAAGTTACTGGCTAAATTTTGTTCAGGACCAAGACATCCTACTCATATCTCTACCCTGAGAAATGCGGCCGGCTCCCTGGTTACCTCGCCTGCTGAAATTAGCAAATTACTTGCAGAGTACTGCACAAATTTATATAGAGCTGACCCAACTGACCAACCTACGGCAGAAGCTTTGCTAGCTAAGATACGTCTGCTTCAAAATGCACAATTGGAGGCACGCAATGCTCCTATCACCACGGACGACATGGCGATTAAATCCATGGCCTCAGCCAAAGCCCCAGGCCCGGACGGTTACACGGCTGAATTTTTCAAATTAACAAGCGACTTTATCCCTGACACCCTGAAACATGTATACGCAGCCATGTGGGATAGGGGCCCCTATCTTCCCACAGCGACGCAGGCACACATCAAACTGATTCCCAAGAAAGGCAAAGATTTCCTATTACCGGGATCATACCGTCCAATTTCATTAATTAACGTTGATGTAAAAATCCTGTCTAAAATAGTTGCATCACACTTAGCTCTCCTACTTCCTTCTTTACTACACCCAGCCCAATCCGGCTTTGTTTCAGGATGTTCAGCTACCCTGAACATTTGCAAGGTTTTAAGGGCTTTAGAATATGCTAAAACCCACCCTGACCAAGACATCGCTATTATGTCTCTTGACGCTGAAAAAGCCTTTGATAACATTAGTTTCTCCTGGCTTTTCAGAGTAATGGAACAATTCGCTTTTCGGGTCAAACTATGCAATTCTTATTACAAATGTATGCCTCCCCAACGACGCGTCTTGTCACTCCTTACTTTGTCTCTGACACAATCCTCTTAGCAAAGGGAACGAGGCAGGGATGCCCCCTGTCCCTGTTGTTATTCAACATTGCGATTGAACCCTTATCTAGAGTACTCAATTCGTCTAATGGGGTTAGTGGCATCACTTTAGGTAACCAAATTCTCCGATCCACCCTGTTCGCGGACGACATACTCTTATTCTCTACCGATCCCATATCAGACTTTGACAGACTCCAACAACTCTTTGCGGCCTTCTGACTTTGCTCTGGCTTCAGCATAAATTTTGACAAAAGTGAAGTTTTAGCACTACACCCATGCCAATCTATTAAATGGAGACATTTATCTCCACTCGTCCTGGCAACTCAACATATCACATACTTGGGTATTCGTATAGGACATGAGCCATCTTCTTTATATCTACTCAACTATCCCCCCTTAATAACCAAAATTGTGAAGGAGTTGGAAGCTTGGAGGGCCCTCCCTTTCTCGCTTTTTGGGAGATGCCACCTTTTTAAAATGGTGTCATTTGAGCGCCTGCTTTATCCAATGCAGACCATACCTCTCTTATTGAGACACTCTGATGTACAAAAAATCCAGAGAGCATTAACTGTTTTTATATGGTCTTGCAAGAAACCACGCATTGCGCTACAAAAATTATGTTTCCCGAAAGGCGAGGGCGGGGTGGGGCAGGGCGGAACTACCCAATATACGTTTCTATAACCTAGCTTGTTTACTTAGACAGGGCCTAGATTGGTTGACTGGAAGGTCTAAATACTCCAACTCTGCACTTGAAGGCCCTATGGCTTCCCCATATGACTGTTCAGCCATCCTTCATTCTAATCCTAATACTTTGCCTCCCCACCTCAAGACAAGTGTACTTTTCAGAGATACAGTCATCACCTGGAGAGAGATAAGAAAATTACTCAGACTGCCCTCTAACATCTCCCGCCACCTAAAGATCCAAGGAAACCCTATGTTCCTCCCATCCACTTTGCACAAAGCTCTTAGTCAATGGAAACTCAGGGGCCTTATGAACATAACATCCGTCTACCAGGACAAACCAGGTGAATTTAAAGCCTTTCAAACCTTGATGCGGGAATTCTCACTGCCGCCAACACACATCTTTTTTTATCACCAACTCACGGATTATCTAAGGTCTTGCTGTGGGCCTGAATCTGATCCCCTTCAAATGTCCTTCATCGACACTGTACTTCAAAGCAATGATTATTGTATCTCCAGTATCTACTCCTACCTCATCCAACACCAATCATGGAAATATTACCTCAAACCATTCCGAAAATGGTCTCACATAATGGGTGACAACGATCTGCCGGGAAAAATTCTTGAGGGATACAGACATATCCGCAAACTTACGACATCAGAAACATGGCTTTGAGATGCAATTTAAAATCATTCACAGGGCCTACTTTCCGTTCCGCTTTAACAAAGCAGACCCAACTCAAGCGCAGTGTCCCTGGTGTTCCATGCCTCGCCCCACACCGCTCCACAGACTTTGGGACTGCACAACTGTCACTACCTATTGGAACGCTGTGATAGCCTACATCAACAAAATCAATAAAACGCAGATACCGAAAGACTGTCTCTTATGCTTGTTCAGTATACCACCATCATCCTCCTCATCAGCAAAGGACCTACAGAATATTCCACAATGGGCTCATCTATGTCTCTTAGTTGCCCGCAGGACTATTATGTCTCACTGGATCACATCAACACCACCTAATCTGCCAGCGGTTAAAAAAGCCATGACTTCACTCTTTTACTTGGAGAGATTAGACACCATAACATTGAACTTTCGTTCTACCTCACGCTTTTTCAAGAGATGGAGAAGCTATATGGAAGCCACATTCACTCAACAAACAATGCAAGATATAATGCAACCATTCCGTTTTACGGATTGGTACCTAAAGAGAGATCTTACCAATTCACTTGGCAACCTCAAAATATCTCACGCTTCTGACCCCTCTACTTTTAGGCCTCCGTAAGACAATCGCAAGCTCATGATGCTCTTTGACTTCCACTACTCTCTTCTATCTAACCTCAGTATTATCATTTAGTTTCACTGTTTTAACTAGACCAATCTATCTGTTCACTAGTTAGTTATGTCCAAACGTTGCTTCCACTACTGAAGGTACAAAGGTGTAAGGTACAGCCTCTCAGGCACTGTATTGCTTAATAACACTGCTACGATGGTAAATGTGAATTACTGACCCCCCCACCTGTGTTTAGGTATAAAACTATCTTACTGATTAGAGAATTTACGTGTACATGCTTTATAGCTATTATGTACTCTGTTTTATACTACTGTATTTTGTAAAACTCAATAAATATTTTTCAAAAGCCTTTTGCACTGTAGCAGGGCACAGCACTGTCACAACACATATATTAGTATATGAAATGAAATGAAAATGATTTTGGTGACCACACACTAATGTTGTTTTGGAATAGTCTGCAAACAAAATTAAAAATACTACTATCGAAATAAAATTCTACGAAAAAGAAACCCCTCGTACATTTTTAGAGATACCTATTATGTTCATAAAGTCCTAGAGGAAAATTATTCTTGAATACAGCTGTATGGGACATCCATCACTGGCATAGAAATTTACAATGGCATTATGCAAATATAGTATAATAAATGGACATAACCAAAAGCGTACAACATTACAATGTGAACTAGGTCCATGTCATAGTGATAGGTTCATATTCAGGTCAACACACTGCCCTTCTTCACACTGCAAGATGAATTTTGGTTATAAATTCTCCTGCTGACTGTTTTATGAATTCATTTATATTCTTTTTTTCAAACAGAATTGGTGGAGGCTTCTTAAGTTGACAAGTTATGAAACAATTCACACAAAGCAATCTAATTGCCATTTGCAATGGGAGTAAAGAATTAAGAAGTCTCAAATATAGCGCATAAAATATTTATATGTACATCTTATGAGTAAGTTATTTTACAGTGTTACTCAACAATGTACTCCAAGACTTTTTTTTTTGCACATCAAGGCAGTTTGATCTGATAACAAGCACAACGGAAATGGTCCTTGAAGTTACATCTTGAGTGCAGACATAAAATGAAAGTAGCATTTACTGCATTTTTATTTTATGCAGCATCTTGATATACACTTTTTCACATATTTTTTTAAAAGTGCAAGCACAAAATGTAATGAAAGCTGTTAAAGACATAGTATTTTGAACAAGCAAGACAAGTTAAAAGTGCATATTTCGCAAAAGTATTTTTTCTTAGGGGCATATTTATACAGTAGCTAATGTGAACATTCAGTGCAGGTAAATTAATCACTTTAATTTAAAATGCATGCACCAGGAAGATACAGCTGCAATGATTGTTTGGTGAATGTCACATTCATGGCTTTATAAATATACCTTTTTGTTTTGGAGAGAGAGGGGAAAGTTAGAACTTCTGTAAAGTTTTTAATGCTATCCAGGGTTCTGTTAGAGAGATTTGTTCTCATCTCTTTCCCTGCTTATAAGGTTTTATCACAAAGAAAGTGAGAAGGACTCTCCAACAGCAACAAATAAGACAAATAGTGCTGGTATGTAGGGGATGGCTAAACCCACTTCAGATTTTTATTATTGTCTGCATCCCTGCTGTATATTTTCCATCAATTCCTGTTTGGGGAAACTGTTGTCAGCAGGAGAGAAAGCAAAACTAAATCTCCCTAACAGACTCCTGAATAACAGTAAAAACCCACTAAGAATCATATTCCTTCCCATATCTATACAAAACTAGAAAATAATGTTTTTGGTTTGGCATACACTTGAAGAAAACAACTTACAGTTTAAAACCAGTCACCGTCCTTATACCTATTCATTTGTATGCAATCCAATTCCTTGAAGTCTGATAGAAATTTTATTGGCAAGTCACAAAGTTCATCAAACATTATGAAAAATATGCCTACCCAAATTATTGCCAATAAAGATGTACTAATTTCCACTTCACCACAGTATAACTGAAAAAAGGTTTATGTGTTTATTTTGTAGTCACAAGAAAACACAACAGGTTGCTGTAGAGGGTAAAATGCCCAAAGAATTTAGGATACTTACTTTTTATAAGTTCAGATATAGTAAACAGCATACGTACTTCTTGCACACCCTATGCTACTGCATTGAGGCCCTCAGAAAACAAGTGATCCCACTAACATTTGGACTGAACACTTAGCTCCTCTGCAATCACAAGTCATAGCATTGAAGAACCTCATGTAGCTCAACTGTTTGAGGAACATGACACTATGGCAAGCAATAGAAAAAAGGGGGCTCTCAAAAAAAACCCTCTCACCTGTGCACCCTGGAATTTTAAACAAAGAAATATACAGTGCAATATGAAAAACTGTGTAATACCAAAATACTTATATAAACAAAATCAATGTATAAAAGTGTATAAAACAAAGCAGCAGGTAGTAAGGCTCAAAGCCTCAATATGTGAAGAAAAACAACTGTGATGAGTTGTTTTTCTTCAAACTATGGCAAGCAATGCCTACATTATTATAGTCAGTAAATATCTTCTATTATAATCAGTATATGACACTTAAAGTCAAATCAAACTCTCCTAAGTTATTATTTATTTATTTTTCTTTACTGTCAATAATGAATATGCCTCTTTTTTACTTTTTGTCTATTAGTTAAGTGCTGCAGCGAGAGTTAAAAAATGCTATGCTGGGAGGACAGACAGACTGCTGCTTTCACACTCATGAAAAGCCCAGCGCTCCAACACACTCTTCTGAACACTGCCTAAACAACAGTGCTGTTCAAGAAGTGAGAACATTGTTGAATAGCCCAGCATTTAGTAGAGTGAGTCAGACCATAGGAGAGCTAATGTTTGAGAGTATGTCCAACATTCTAATGTGCTGTCAGCACAGAGTTTTTTGAGTCTAACTTGTACACTTAGCTGCTAAAAAAGTAAAAAAGCCATATTTATTACATACATGCAGCCTGATTGCATTATGGTAATAAATTAAGAAGGGTCAATTAGGCTTTAAAGTGGTTATGAAACCAAAATATTTTTTTACCTTCATGCATTCCCTGTGCAAGTCCTATCTTGATCTAGTACTGTGCTCGTCTGCAGTGGCACTGGGCTGTGTTCCTGCACTCCTACTTCTGGACCTTTCGGCTGCCTTTGATACAGTTGACCACCCCTTCCTCAAAAAAATTTTACTCCTTTGGTCTCCTTGGCTGTGCTCTTTGCTGGCTCTCATCCTACCTATCCCACTACACCTTTAGTGTCACTTACAATTCTACTTCTCTTTCTTCCTCTTCCTTTCTCCCTTCTGTTCTTGGACCTCATCAATTCTCAATCTACACCTCCTGGGTCAGCTGATAGCCTTCCATGGTTTTCAATATAATTTCTATGCTGATGACTCCCAAATCTACAATATCACTCTACCCTTCAGCTCACTCCATCAGTCTCCTCAAGCACCTCTAAATTACTAACAGATATATCAGTATGGATGTCACACCACTTTCTCAAACTCAACCTGTCCAAAATCGAGCTAATAATATTTCCTCCCCCATGTGCCCCTTCCCCTGACTTATCTGTCAAGATCAATAGCACAACCATCAACCCATCCCCACATGCCAGGGTGCTAGGTGTTATCCTGGACTCTGAGCTCTCCTTTTGGCCCCACATCCAATCACTTTTCAAAGCTTGCTGCCTCAACCTCTGCAACATCTCTAAAATACGTCCCTTCTTAACCAATGACACCACAAAGTTCCTAATTCACTCCCTGGTCATCTCTCACCTCAACGACTGTAACTCCCTCCTCATTGGCTTACCTGTAAATAGGCTATCCCCTATTCAGCCCATCATGAATGCTGCTGCCAGACTCATAGTTATCCTGCCATCGTCTCCCATCGCCTCCCATGTTCGCCTCCAGGACTTCTCATGAGCCTCTCCCATCCTTTGGAATTCCCTACCCCAATCTGCCCGACTATCCCCTACTCTATCCACATTTCGCTGATCCCTGAAAACTTTTCTTTTCACAGAAGTTTATCCTGCCTCCATATAACAACTGTATTTTTATTTTCTCATTCCCACGCCAGAGATGCACAAACCCTCTCTGGCCAGGGTCTCAGCTCTTGATTGGATAGATTGATAGCAGAGCAGCCATTGGCTCCCGCTGCTGTCAATCAAATCCAATGACATGGGTGCCGGGGGGCGGGGCCGAGTTCAGCATTCTGTGTCTATGGACACAAATGCTGGACTCAGGGAGTGCACCTGCAATGTAAACCCCAGGGAGAGAGCTTCTCCTAGGGGATTTTCCGATCCAGGGAGCACCATTGGGGGACCCCAGAAGATGAGGATCAGGCCCACTCTGTGCAAAACTGCACAGTGGAGGTAAGTATGATATGTTTGTTATTTAAAAAAAAAAAAAAACAAGGGTTTACAAACCCTTTAAAGCTCATATCATACAAATCTAGACAGGCATTTCATGAAAGACTTATTACTGTATCTTTCCATCTTGAATTTTATTCTGTGTTTAGCCAGGCAAATGAACACATTTTCTACCTAACTTACCCATGTGCCTATTGACATCATCAGCTTGGGGTCAATTTAAAATCTTTTATTAAAAACAGCAAAGAAAGTAGATTATATAAATGCTGATTTTCAGTAACTTAAAGTTAATTGGTTAAATAAAGCAGTGAAGCATAGTTATTCAGCCTTTTTAATTAAACACTTTAGAATAATTTGCTAGACTTTTAGATACTTGATAACGCTCTAATGGTAAACACCTGCTGTTTGCTGATCCTGAATGACCCAAACAAAAACAATATACCTGAAGATATACAAAATATTTAGAGTAAATGTATATATATATATATATATATATATATATATATATATATATATATATATATATATATATATATATGTATATATATATATATATAACAGTATTATATAAATAGTATTATTGGGAAAAACTATACGAGAGGGTGAGATAGAAGATTATTAGCTTAGGAAAACAAACTTGCAAACTTGTACACATGAGCATATTCCATATGCTCATTGGCACTTGTTACTGGAAATGGCTTATTTTGATGAGCGATGGTCTTTCTGTTACACTGTATTGTGTTAAATCGGACATGTCAAACTCAGATGATACAGTGGGCCGAATTGACAGGACAGAATCTCTAAGGGAACTGCATTATACCAACTGAGGGCCGCACCTTCCTTTTTCCAGAGGAAGGTTATAATACTTCAAAACTTAACATTACAGTATAACTTTCAATTTTCAATATTTTATTCCAGAGAAATAAGACATAAAACACTCCCTGAAGTATTTAGGTGCAAAACTTACTATTGGAGAACATATTGACAATCACAGTCACGGGGAGTGAGCTAGAGGTCCGCATACAAGCCTACAAAACACCAGTTTTACATGCCTGTTTTAAAAAGAATGTATACTTTTGTCATCTTTTTTTTTAAATTATAAAATGGAAAAGAGATAAGCTTGATATAAATAATATGCATTACATTTTAAAAACATTGGTGTTGATTTACTAAAAGTGGGGAGTGCAAAATCTGGTGCAGCTGTGCATGGTAGCCAATCAGCTTGTTTAGTTAAGCTTTGACAAAAAAAACTGGAAGCGGTTTCTATGCAGAGCTGCACCGGATTTTGCACTCTCCACTTTTAGTAAATCAACCCCATTGTTTTTATGCGTAAATTGTAATTTTTAACCACTTTGCATAGAGGGACATTTTTCAATTTTTCATACACATGCTAAAAACAGCATTTTTTTCCACTAGAAAACTATTTGAACCTCTAAACAATTATATAATTTGTGAAATTAGAGACCCTGTAAAAAAAATGGTGGCAGTTGCCATTTTTTATGTCACATGATATTTGTGCAGCTGTTTATCAGATGTATACTTTCAGGGAAATAAAATACACTAAAATATTTCCCTACTGCTCTGTAGCCCATGTTCTCCTAGCAGCAAGACTCATAATCATGAGACATTGGAAAAAGGAAATTGCACCTAAACTATCAAAATTTTTCGCTTTGATCCAGATACTATGGGGTTGATTTACTAAAACTGGAGCACTCAGAATCTGATGCAGCTGTGCATGGTAGTCAATCAGCTCCTAACTTCAGCTTGTTCAATTAAGCTTTGGCAATAAAACCTGGGAGCTGATTGATTTCTATGCAGAACTGCACCAGATTTTGCACTCTCCAGTTTTAATAATTCAACCCCATTATGTCGGTGAAAAACTACTAGCTCTTAGATTGGACTAATTTACTGCCTTTGAAAAGACCTGGAGTCCATGGGTACTTTGGTATGCTAAATTATGTTTTATGCCATGGTCTGTAAGCTCCTGCTGCATTGAAGTACTTAACCTTTCTTATTCTTTGTTATGTCTGTTGTATATTACTCTCATTGATAGGCTAATGCCCTGTATGGTGATATTTGATGATCTCTGTGTGATTCTTTGTTATTCTGATGTATACAACTTAATAAAGAATTATTGACAAAAAAATACACTGGGTTCACACTGTGTGCTGTGCGCGCCACACCAGGGGGTCTGGTATGTCCCTGTTCAACATTTCAGGTCCGAATTAGGTCTGAATTTTTGGCTGAATTCGGACCTGAAATGGAGCCAAAGAAGCACAGCACTCTTCTGCAGTGCGCTCCACAGCCCCCATTGAAAATTGATCACTGACCAGTCACACTCCCCTCCGCATCCAATTCGCAATGGTGTGAATCCAGCCTAAAATAAATTATTGTGCATAAAAACACAAAATAATACCCGATGCTGGTAAAATATAACAGAAGGTATTGCAATGAGAAAATAGATGCCAAGCATTTCAAGACTCATAACCGTGCATTCCTGTAAAATGGCAAAAACCTAATAGTGTCTACAATTTTTCATAGGTGACACTTTAAAAGTTTTTACAGGTTATCAGTGTGGAGATTTAACCATGAATGAACTCTAGAATTATTTCTCTCACTGAGGTTTACATTGATACCTCAAATGTGTTGTGCAATGGTTTACATACATATACAGTATGGGCTCTACAAGCCCATTTATATTTGTATGTATGCTCGGAGAGGGATGAATGTGCTTTTAAATTTTTATTATTTTTATTTATTTTTATACAATTTCTTTGTGTACTTTTTACATTTTTTTAGATGTAAAAAGCCCCCTATCTAATAGCATGGACAGGTGATATGTTCTTTTTAGGGAGACATCAAACCCCAAATATTTACCCTGCCCTCCATTACAGCTAATAAAGCACAGATGATACTTGATTAGCTGCTTCCCTGGCTACAATAGCCAGGGAATTACAGCTCTGAAGCCAGAAGGGATGAAATGATAATTGCTCCTGGCTTTATTATTGCAGAGAAAATCAGGGAATGGATATTCCTTGATCAACTCCTGCTCTCACTGTTTGACCAGTTTACTGCAGTCTCAGGCTAAGAATGGCCTAAAGGGTAAGTCCACCTTTGTACACTTTTTTCTAAATTCCAGCTCCCCTATGTACCAATATAGCATTCATGTACTTTTTTTGCAAACATTTTAAAGCTTTCCATTAAATCTACAGTCACTTACCTGTCCTAATCCACATTTCCAGATGTTTCCATTAGTAATGTCCTTCTTCCTGATCAGACTTTAGGTCATGACACAGGAAGGAGTTGACCAGCTAACCTCATTAGCACACACCCTGCATCATCCACCCACCCGTTCCCAGGTGCACGTTTTTTAAATAAATGCAATCAATCAGTGATCACCCTTCTCACTAAATTCACAATCAGATTGCATAGTCTATGGCCGTCTTTAACCACTTGCTGACCAGCCGCCATCATTATACTGCGGCAGGTCGTCACGATCCTGCGAGCCATTGTAGCTATACGTCGGCTCATTTAAGCAGGATACCCCGCTGCACTGCGGGGGTGCCAATGCTTGTGGCCGGTGGTCGTGATGACGGCCGGCCACAAGCAATCGCAGGTATGAGAGGCAGAACAGGGATGTGTGTGTGTGTAAACACACACACATCCCTGTTCTGTTCTGTGAGGAGAGACAAATTATGAGTTCTTAATAGCTAGGAACCACGATCTGTTATCCCCTCTAGTCAGTCCCACACAGCAATTGTCCCAAAGAAGCTTCAGAACTTTTTTTTAGAGTGGAGCTTGGTGTGTTTTTTACTGCGATTTTTGGTGCAGCGCATTTCTAAAATGCGAGGTAATGCACAGATGTGGATGGAGCCTCATTATTCTTGTGTTAACGCACCAATTTTACTTTCAGGCCTCATTCACATCTAGCATAGTGGGATTGCACATTTTGTGTTTCGTTTTTCCTGTGACACGCATAGGACATCCTGTTGATTTCAATTAGAAGCACTACATGTGGTTAATGGGACATTTTGGCTTTTTGTGGGATGTGTGTTTTTTACGTTGAGTTTTGCAGCGTTTGCCCCTCATTTTTTCACATGGCAAAATGTGTGTTTTCTTCTGTATTTGGCGTGCTGTTAACAATTAATGACACTGAAGGCGCAACTAGTAATTTCAGGTGTATAAACATGGCCATACACTATGCAATCTGATTGTATACTGTGTATTTAGTGAGAAGGGTGATCACTGATAGATTGCATTTAATTTAAAAACGTGCACCTGGGAATGGGAGAGTGGATGATGCAGGGTGTGTGCTAATGAGGTCAGCTGGTCAACTCCTTCCTGTGTCATGACCAAAAGTCTGATCAGGAAGAAAGACATTACAAATGGAAATATCTGGAAACATGGATTAGGACAAGAAAAATAAGTGACTGTAGATTTAATGGAAAGCTTTGATATTTTTACAAAAAAAGTACATGAATGCTATATTGGTACATAGGGGAGCTGGAAATTAGAAAAAAAAACAAAGGTGAACTTACTCTTAAGGACAGCAAGTGGTATTGTAGATAGCTTGTATTTGCTAATCATATATGCTATAAAAGGCTTGTCAAAATCATTTTAGCAGAGCCTGCACATGCACTGTGTACTCTTAATCGAAGTGCATGTTCTAAGGAAAAAAGGGTGTTTACTTTGCAAGGGAAGTTGTACTTCGAAAGGGAATTTTCTCTAGAGCTTAGTGACTGAGCTGACTTCCATCAACCAATATTGTTCAAGCAAAAATTATGGGTTTTTTTTCTAATTTTTCTTGCACATGATTGGGTTTTCTTTGCAAAGTAATATATCATTGGATTCACTAATCTCTGAGGTAAATTACCTTGCAAAGCACAACTTTGCTTCCAAGTGAACACTCTATTTGTCTTTTGTAAATAAACCCCAGTATGTGTCCAAAAAACAAGCTTTCACACGCAACATGCCACTCCTTCTCCCATAAAGATTTTCCCAATCCTTTTTATGGCTGGTAACCTTGCTAAATATACATAATGAAATAAATGAAAAAAAAACTTTCTTTCTTCCTTTTTTTCTTTTTTTTCTTTTTACCCTCCAGCATCTTACTGACCTGCAGGGGTTGGCCAAGTTATATACATCGGTGAACATCTATACATTATATTTACTTTCAAAAGAGTAACAATTGACATATATAACTTGCTCTTTGTGAAGACTTTAACCATATTCCAGATAAACAACTGGTTTCTTCTACTCTATATACAAAATCTTCTCCTCTCATGTTATAACCTCTCCTGCATTGGGAAGATTTGTATAATATCTGCCAATGCCAACAAAAAAGATTTCATCTTTTTTTTATCCTCTCCACAAAACTCATATTCAAGGATTTACTTATTCCTAGTAGACAAATGACTTCTCCAAAAGGTCACTAAAACCACGACTGATGATATTACTTGGTTGGAAGATCAATCTTCCATGCCTCTGCGCCTTTGATGCAACAACCTGAATATAATGAAAATGCCTTAAATACCCTGTTGCCCACACATGCTCATTATATATATATAGATATATATAGATATATCTATAGATATATAGATATATCTATAGATATATCTATATATATATCTATATATAGATATATATATCTAGATATATATATATCTAGATATATATATAGATATATATCTAGATATATATATCTATATATATATCTAGATATATCTATATATATCTAGATATATATATTTAAATATGTGTGCTATGGCTTACCAAATTATATTCCCTCGAAACCCAAAACAAAACACAACCTGCTTTGTCTTGTCCTTGAATAAATCTCAGATGTTAGTTCAATCTCCTACAAACTACCAGTTTGACAAATACTGTCAAATAATGAAACAACATTTTTATATGAGCAGCAGCAAAGCGTTCAACATTCTAAAAGTAAAATGACTCACCTCCATCCCACCGATGCATACAGAGTTATAAATCTCCAGATCATGCTCTCTAATCTAAACCTTTTTTCATTACTAACGGAACCTGCGGAATCTCCCCCAGACACTTATATTTTAAATTGACACTCTAGCAGAGACTATTGGGCTCTATCTCATAATTATGAGTTTTACATTTAATCATAAACAGCTGAGAATTATCTTTTTGTTTATGATGTCTTATTCTTGCTTATGGACCCAGATTGATGCTGTTTACCCTGTTCCATGTGTCCATTGTTTAGCAACATATCATAATACAAGGTGAGTGATACAAAATCTTATATCCTAGACCTGGGTGTAAACTAAATTAACTGTCAAACCCTCCAAACATTTTTCCCTTACATCTGGATTGAGACTGTTATATAAACTTGATTGTCCATATTCCTCTTTTTTATCAGATTTATACACATATGTTAGACTGACTGAAAGAAGCACATTTATGAACATGTGAACTATCTTGATCTAGTTGGTTGGCTTCTTTTAAAATGTTAATTCTTCCTCGGATTCTATATACTTGTTTAAAACCTTGCCTATACCAATCCGCCCTTCATGTTTTACTAAGCTTCACTCTATTACTATGAGAGAGATTGTGGGGGAATTGAATGTGTAGGACTGCCAACATCCTTTAAATATAGAAAACGAGAACATGCAACTGGTGCAATAGGAGCCGCCCCTTTGGACTTTTCCGACATATTTAGGAAATTATTATTGGTACATATTTTCCTTTATTAGGGGAGATTTATTTTTGGGTGACTTTATCTTTATCTGCATCATAGATACGGGTATAGTACATAGTATTTGTACAATGGTACATGAAAACAGGTAATTTTGTATAATAATACTGTACAGTAGGGATGAGCCGAACACCCCCCAGTTCGGTTCGCACCACAACGTTCAAAATCAAAAGTGCTCATTTTTAAAGCTAATTTGCATGGTATTGACTCGGTTGAATTGATGATAGGCAACTCCTATCCTCATATTGATTAGTGGTTCCAAACTAATAATAACTACTGCAGTAGGGAACAGACACAAAAGATACGCTCAGCATCTTTGCAAATTACTGTTCTGCTTTATTATGACGCAATTGAAGGTTTTTATGCACATGATTACGTAGGTATCACATTAATATTACAATTGTACGTTTATGGTAACAAGGGGCGTTACATAGGCAAGCTTATTCTAATCAGGACTCAAAAGAATGTAAACATTTACTGAAAACATTATTAGTGCCGTGTGCACAGTGAGGGCAGAGTGCAATACATACAAAATACAATACAATTATATACAGAACTTACAAATTTCCATTACAGTCTCCCCTCTTTTGATCAATATTTTGATCACTAACCATACCTGCTATCACCTTTAACCTGGAACCTCCACACTCTTAGGTGGAGGTAGTCCTGGCCAAAGAGGCAAAAAAACTCCATTGTGGAGAAAATAATAGCTGAGCAACTTTTTCATTACCAAATGACTTTTCATTGTGAAAAACAAATGATTGATAAGACATATTTACAGAGTACTGGCTGTACACTCCTGTGACCAGAATGGCCTTCTAGCTTAATTGTTGGCATGCTGACTTATCAGCATATGTAAACACAGACAATTCTACATAAAATGGAAGACGTACAAAAGACAAATATGACTTCAACATGGCTAAACTATTTTTCAAATATATATATCCCTTACAATTAAAGTAACTGAATCAAAAAGTACCCTAGACTGTGATCACAAGAGGGAAACAAATCAAACAGAGATTTCTTTAATTTAGTCATTTTTGCAGTGTCTGGTGTGGATCCAGGTGACTTTTCCTTCAAGTTTTGCAAAAACTGTACATGAAATAGATGCTGTATTGAGTCTCCAAACATTTCCTTATATATAAATGTCTCTTAAAAATCCACAAGTCACCTGGCTTTAGTTTTAGATCCTTCCAAACTTTTAGGATCTGGAATTGGGGAGAAAACACATAAATGAGTTTGTCAAAAACCTTAAAAGATCAGCAACATTCTCTATGAGATCCGAATGAAGGACTTCAGCTGCTGAGACAAAATATAAGCAAGTGAGTAACACACTCCCAAACCAAATCCCATAGGGAGAGAGTCCAACATCCCCCTTAGGGGCTTCATAAAATATAATAAAACATTCAGGCAAAAGTTTTCTAGTTTCTTACTCTACTTTGTCTGATACATTGTAGACAGTAGGGGGTGTAAAAATAAAACCTCAAAACTTCTAGTAAGGACTCTCCTATAAAAAATGATTTCCTCTGTTACTCTCTGTACTCCCTGGCACTCTGTACTTACAAACTACTTCTGATAACACTTTTTACTGTGGCCTTTGCAGTAGCATTTGCCACTGGACATCCAAAAAACATGTCCATACAGACAAAATGCATACTCGTAAGATCCTAACTTGGGCATCTGGATATATCTTTTATGTAATCTCTGGGAGGGATGTTCAGCTTTTGGTAACACCTTTGGTAACAGGTAAAACAAGAAGTGGTATGTTATAAAAACAACTGTGGAGAACCCTGGCTCTATCCCATGCTCATTTACTAAGGCAGCCATAACTGCTTGTGACTCATGACACGGTCCATGTGTCAAGCTGAAGGGAAAAGAGTGGCTGGCAGACATAAATGATCACCTTTTCCAAAGTCCTGTTTCATAAGAAGTTGCCCCCTGTGGACCACTTGTTCTTCTCGTTCTGGGGTCCTTAAAGTTGAATTATTAATCCCCGCTATACTGGGCCAGAACTAGGGTGGAATCTGTGAGTTGCACAGACCCATCAAGTGTCCGGGGCTGTAAATGCAGAATCCTTAGTCACCTGGTCTGCTTCCATGTGTGAAAGTTAATATGGCTACCTCAGCAAGAACCTGGAAGGCTGAAAACAGCCGATCAAATTAACTTAGCATGCTTTATTGGTTTACCTGCCGAAGTAAAAACAAACTTCTGGCCCTTTAAATGGAACCAAAAGCTCTCTATATCTCGACTATCTATATAAATATACACTCTTTTTACAGCTCACAGGCTTTGCTAAAACATGGAGCTCTGTTTCTTGAGCTGGGGAAAAAGGATCCAATGACTTTGAATACAGAGTATCCTTCTGGGTGATAAACTGCATACTCAAATCTACAAAATTAAATATCTGGGTCTTCAGGGAGTGTGTCCTGCACTGGGCTCACAGCAGCTGATTCCTACACCATCAATTTAACACATGTGTCTTTTCCTTTCTTTTGAATAAATGTACGCATTTGTCATTGTTAGATTTGTACATAAACAAACTCATATTTTAAACCTTTCATTAAACAAACATTTAGTTAGCTGTATATTTGCTGCACAGAATGTCGGACCATTAAAAATTAAATGTTTGACCAAAACAATATCTAACTTTGTCTAATAGCACCTTTGCATAAAAGCTACAGCTCTGATATATCGGGGTGAACCCTTCATTACTGGGTCCAGCTTGCATAAATATATTACAATGTCTTGTTTTCTATCACGCTATTTGTGTAAGAACTCCAGTCTCATGTTTCAAAAGACAACTTTTTCCTGGCAATATTATAATAAATGATAACAATACCCTGCGGTCATGGAGAGATGCCCATAAATCCAAAATATTCTTCTGCTTATACCACAGTACTTACAAGAAAAAGGGGCACATCATTTCACAATCCACACATTCTGCTTTGGATTTCAAAAATAAAAATAAATAAAAACAAAAGGACCAATCTGTATGATGGACCAGAAAGCATCAAAAACTATAAAACAACTGGCTGCAGGTGACATCTATCCTAACAGGGTGTGTGGACTTGATGTGATGGGTCTGTTATATTTAAATTTTATTTATAACAACTCTCACATCATGGACCGCACATCAAGTTATTATCAAGAACCTTGAAATTTCATTTTTGTAGAAAAACTTTTTATGTATCCCATTCATCTTGGCTTTGTTAAATATTATGGCAGCTGTATTCCAAATAACAACCTCATCTTAATCTTTTTTTTTTCTCTCAATAAGGGCTTATTGAATAAATGTAAAATTACAAAATTGTTATCTTAATCTAAACTAATCTCATTCATTACAAATTTCCCCATTAACCTCGACTTCATTTCCAACCAAAGGTTGTCTAAACCAGTTTCAATATATCTATATTATTAATAAAATTGTTAAACTCATATTAGAAATTAATACTCATTATTACTTAATTTTACTTAATTTCCCTTTTTTAAATGCACTGTTTCCACTATCAAAGGATATTCAATTTGTGTAATACACGGTTAAATGTAACCTTCATTTTACCATGTTTGGAAAACAGATTCAAAATAATTGTGATCACATTGTTTACCATTAGATTCGTTAACCCGGCACATTTTGTTATAAATGTTTTGTCTAAAAAACAGAAATTGGCATGGAGTCCTTCCAGCTTATCACTGACCACATTCTTTCAGGAGAGCACAAAGGAGGGGGTCACATCTGCGTACATGACACACACAAGCAATAGAACTAAAGGTCCCAGCATTCGCACACACACCAATATCTCTCTAAAATCGCTTACATTTTTCCCATTTGTACACAACACATGCATATCATTCTCTCACTTTCTTTTAATTCTTTAATATTTCCCTGCCTAAAGTCTGCTTTCCTTATTTTGTTTAAATAACTTTTATATCTAGCTTCTATGATTCTATGATCAGATGGGGAGCCACAGTGCTCATCCCATCTTCCCTCTCTGACAACATATAAAGTATTCTGTTTTACCTCTCATTTCTCTGTTTCTGACTTTAATAGTTGTAGTGCCTGACCCCAAATTCATCCCACAACTTAACATGAAAATGTCCCTTTCTGTCTAGTGTTAATGTCACCCTTGATCCATCCTGCTCACATAGATAGCTGTTTCTCTAGCTGTTTACTCTGCATGATTCTTAGTCCCTGTGGACCTTGGTAACCCAGTTACCCATTGTGGATCCCTGTCCACTTTAACCATTAATCTAGGGGCTCAGTATAGGCGGAACCGCACCTTTGGTTCATATATAGCGCTCCTCTTGCGCTGGGCATTTTTGAGGGTCTCTTACCCTTCATTCCCTTACTTAATTTAATGCCCATAATGACTGGCCAGTCTTCTCTCTTCTCTACTTGTGCCTATACCCTCTTGCCTCTAAACTACTTTATCTAGCAGATGTACTACATATACCTGTGAACAGTACTATTCTTCCCTTTCTTATTTATAACACTCCGATGGACAGTAGACAGGGACAACATAACATATAACCACCAATCAATACAGTTCGATTAAGGGGAGTAAAATAGGTACCCTTTGTCCCGAAAATGCCTTACCGATCAAGGAAGTCTGATAACTCAAATGTAAGCAAAAGGCTTACCTCAGCCGGCTGATTATCAGAAATTCCCGGATCGTCTCAAGCTCCTCGTTTCGGATACTCAGGGTCACCTGGAATCCCCTCCTAAGGCAAAGCTCGCCATGCTGATGTATTGTCCTAAAAAGGGCTTGGGGACATGGGTCCTGCCCCAGGGGACATATATCAATGCAAAAAAAAGTTTTAAAAATGGCCGTGTCGCGGTCACTGGCTGCAAGGACCTTTTTCTGTCCACATTCACCCTGTTATTTGGTATTTCTATGTTATTCTTTTTTTTGTTTTTTTTTTGGACTTGCCCAAAGACTATTCTTGGTTGTTTATTCTGAACAATACATGATTATTGCAAGAGCTGATCACATTAACCTGCGGAGACGAACTGTCTGGTCACCAGGTCTGCCTTAAGTGTTGTGTTAATTAACATGTTAATTATATTATTGTCTTTTAAGTTTTTGCTAGAGGGGAGGGGGGAGTATCCATGAGCCAGCCCTACCTCGTTATCTAACCCCTTGTGTTAAATGTGTATAAAAAGGCTGTATTCTGTCCAATAAAGCATTCAAGATTCTACAAGCTATTTTCAGCTAGACTTGTATTCAATGCGGCTATAATAATATATCTCTCTGATGGTCAGACTGGAAGAAGCGGTGTTACTGACGGAAGCACTCAGTGGAGTGTGGGATAGGATGCCTCACAATTGGTGGCAAGCTCTGGGATGCTTCCTCTTGCCTGGGCACACCCAAATCACCACCGGGACCCCCTGCTCCTAACAGCAGATGGAACATCACTACGCCAGACTCAAGCGCAGCACCTTGAAGGATCTCTTGGAAGCCCTCTCATCCAAAGCGACTCTCATCACCGAACTAATGGAGATTGACCAGGCCAGCAACCCACCAGCAGATACCTCAGAGGCGACAGAGTTCCAACGTGACGTCCAGTGGCGACAGGCCTTGTATGGTACTCGCCCTCCGCAGGAGGTTATCAGTCAGGTGTTACGAGAGGTGTCCCAGCTGCGAATGGCTGAACTCCAGCGGAACCAAGGAGCGTCAGTTATATTCAACCGGGAAGCTCCAGCGAACCACAAAAAGCTACCCTATGCCGCCTTCCACATGTTTCAAGATGGTGAAGATGAGATGGATGTTTACCTGCAAATGTTTGAGCGGCAATGTGGTCTCCAAGGTGTCAATAAAGCAGATTGGGTCACGCTCCTGGTCAGCCATCTCACAGGAAGGGCTGCAGAGGCGTACAATAATGTCCCTGAAGAGATCAGCCAGGACTATGACCGGGTAAAAGAAAGACTATTGGCTCGCTTCGGCATTACTCCAGAGGCACACCGTTTGAGGTTTCGCAACCTCCGCCAAAAGGAGAGAAAGCCTTACACAGAATGGGCTCATCAAATGACCCGAGCAGCGGAGAGTTGGATGACCGGGTGCCAAGCTGTTACCATGGCAGATGCGCTCCAGCTAATCCTCCTGGAACAATTCTACGATCATACCCCACATGAAGTTAGAGACTGGGTAAAGGATCGGCGGCCAGTCACAGTAGATGAAGCTGCTACCCTAGCTGACCAATACGTGGATTCAAGGCGGACTGTACAACCAGAGCCTAAGACCCTGGCTCGGCCTGTCCCCAACATTCCATGGAGCGTTGCCCCTCCACACCAGCCGTCGATCCCCGGCCCCGCTCAGCTACCATCTTCACGAGGAAAAGGGGACCTCTGCTACAGATGCAACCAAGCAGGGCATGTTAGGAGGTATTGTCCGCAGAATGTTTCCCAGGACGCGTGGAACAACAGGCCCCTTGGACCTGCCCCGGCTGCTGCACACTGTCTGGAGAGAGATGATGTGACTTACCCAAGCGAGAAGAATATTGGAATTCTACATGAGGCAGACCCTGTGCAAGCTGCCACTACAGATAATCGTTTGCACCATCGACAAGTCGTGTGGATTAATGGTCGGGCTGCCCAGGGACTGCTGGACACGGGAGCTACTATTACCCTGATACAGTCCCAAATGATAAACCGGGCAGAGCAGACGGGATGGTCTGTGGCTGTGCGGGTGGCCGGGGGAAATGTTATGCGGGTCCCCACTGCCAGGGTTCACCTTGATTGGGGTTCGGGGGCCAAAGAAGTGGAAGTGGGAATAATGCAGAACTTACCTGCAGAAGTTTTGTTGGGCAACGATTTGGGACGTTTAAATTCAGCCTTCTCCCTGGATGTATCCCCGGAAGCCTATCCTGTTACCACCCGCCAGCAAGCCCGGATGGAGGTGCGCTCCCTCGAGGATGGGACCCAGGTAAGACCTGTCATCCCTGACCTAGACTGTACTACCCCAACTATCCCTACCCCGACTTGGGCTTCTCCCCAAGACTTTGCTCAGGCAACTCTTAGCGACCCTTCCTTAACTAGCTATAGGGAAAGAGCCGGATTGGACCCTGGGGGGTTGCAGAGGGAGCGAATAGAGTGGGTCCAGGGATTACTCTATCGGGTTACTGAGGGAAAGACAGCCTCCCATCCACCCAAGCAGCAGCTGGTTGTGCCGCAGAAATATCGACATGACCTGCTGTGCATTGGGCATGACATACCCTTAGCTGGACACCTGGGGATATCCCGGACCCTCCACCATCTGACTCAGTCATTTTTTTGGCCAGGGATTACAGGGGATGTCCGACAGTATTGCCGGACCTGTGACACATGCCAGTGGGTGGGTAAGCATGGGGGCCCGCTGAAAGCTCCCCTACACCCTTTACCGATCATTGATGAACCCTTTAGCCGTGTTGCCGTAGACCTGGTTGGACCATTGCCCAGACCTAGTCCTTCTGGGAAGAGATATATCCTTACTGTAGTGGATTATGCCACCCGGTACCCGGAGGCCATTCCCCTGGCAAATATCCATGCAGAAACTGTGGCTGATGCTTTGCTCCAGGTCTTTGCCAGGGTGGGTTTCCCTCGGGAAATCATCTCTGACCAGGGGACCCAGTTCACTGCTGAGCTCACTCAGCAGTTATGGAGGCTCTGTGGGATAAAGCCCCTACAGAGCTCTCCCTATCACCCCCAGACCAACGGACTGTGTGAGAGGTTCAATGGAACACTGAAACAGCTGCTTAGGACATTTGCAACCTCTCACAGGGATTGGGAGAGATATCTGCCACACCTTCTCTTTGCTTATCGGGAGGTGCCGCAGGAATCTACCGGATTCTCCCCATTTGAGTTACTGTATGGGAGGCGGGTGAGGGGGCCCCTAGATCTAGTCAGAGCCCACTGGGAAGGGGAAATTGATTCCCAAGGGTCCTCTATCGTAGAATATGTTCTTGAGTTTAGGGACAGACTGAAGGAGCTCACGGACACTGTCCAGGAGAACCTTCGGGCTGCCCAAAGGCAGCAGAAACGATGGTACGATCGTACTGCTCGGAACCGCACTCTGGAGGTTGGGCAGAAGGTTCTTGCCCTCAGGCCAACCAAGCAGGACAAGTTACAGGCCACTTGGCAGGTACCTTACTGGGTTGTGGCAAAGCTCTGTGACACAACCTACCTAGTGGCTAAATGTTCGGATGAAAGAGTCCGACGGACCTTTCGTGTGAACATGTTGAAAGCATACTGGGAAAGATCAGGAGAGGTAGCCGCTATATGTGCTCCAGCTGTGGAAGATTCTGAGAATCTTCCCCTGCTGGTGCTCCCGGAGCTAAATAGAATTACTGCAGGGATAGAGATGATAAAGCTTGACGACCAGCTAGGTCCGACGCAGAGAGAACAAGCTAGACAGGTCCTTAGTCAGAGAAGGGAAATATTTTCCACAGTCCCTGGGTACACTACTATGGCAGTGCACCATGTGGAGACCCCGAGACAACTGCCACTAAGACAGGCGGCTTACCAGATACCTGACACAATGAGAGAGGGGATGCGTCATGAGATTAAGGAGATGCTTGAGTTGGGAGTCATTGAGTCATCCAGCAGCCCCTGGGCTTCCCCGGTGGTCCTTGTACCGAAGTGGGATGGCACAACTCGCTTCTGTGTAGACTACCGCAGATTAAATGAGTGCAACACCACTGATGCTTACCCTATGCCCCGGGTCGATGATCTGTTAGATCGCATGCTCGGGGAAAATTCCTGACAACCCTTGACCTATGCAAAGGGAACTGGCAAATTCCTCTGGATGCAGAATCTATTCCGAAATCGGCGTTCATTACCCCATTTGGCTTATACCAGTCTAAAGTAATGCCATTTGGGATGAAGAATGCACTGCGACTTTCCAGAGGATGGTAGACCAACTCCTTGATGGCCTCCAGGACTATGCTTGTGCATATCTGGACGACATTGCGATCTACAGTGATACCTGGGAGGACCATCTGGTTCACCTGGGTGCCGTGTTAGACCGCATCAAGGCTGCAGGACTAACCCTTAAGCCAGAGAAATGCAGCATAGGGATGTCCGAGGTACAGTACCTTGGACATCGAGTAGGCAGTGGACAACAACGACCTGAGCCTGCTAAGATTGAGGCAGTTGCCAAGTGGCCGACCCCCGTACTAAAACCCAGGTCCTGGCATTCCTCTGCACAGCTGGGTACTATAGGAAATTTGTCCCGCAATATAGTTCCATCGCTAAGCCCTTGACAGACCTGACTAAGTAGCACCTTCCCCGACAGGTACTGTGGTCCCCCGAGTGTGAAGCTGCCTTCCAACGATTAAAGAATGCACTAACTTCAGCTCCTGTTCTAGCTGCCCCTGACCCAACCAAACGTTTTTGTGTCCACACAGATGCCTCTACATTCAGGCTGGGGGCAGTACTGAGCCAAGTAGGACCTAATGGTGGTGAGCACCCAGTGGCCTACATCAGTCGGAAGCTGCTACCCAGGGAAGTCGGTTATGCAGGTGTGGAGAGTGTTTGGCGCTGGTGTGGGCTCTCAAGAAACCTTATCTCTACGGACGATCTTTTACGGTGCTCACCGACCACAATCCATTAATCTGGCTTAATCGGGTCTCCGGGGATAATGGACGTTTGTTACGATGGAGCTTGGCACTGCAGCCTTACAATTTTACCATACAGTATCGGCCAGGAAAGCAGAATGGGAACGCTGATGGACTTTCCTGGCAAACTGAACTATAAAACTCTCCCGGACAGCCCCAAGCTGACCCGTGGTGGATCTAGTTGGGTCTGCCGGACTATGGGACGGGGGGGGGCACTGTCACAGACACTGGCTGCAAGGACCTTTTTCTGTCCACATTCACCCTGTTATTTGGTATTTCTATATTATTCTTTTTTTGTTATTTTTTTTGGACTTGCCCAAAGACTATTCTTGGTTGTTTATTCTGAACAATACATAATTCTTGAAAGAGCTGATCACATTAACCTTCGGAGACGAACTGTCTGGTCACCAGGTCTGCCTTAAGTGTTGTGTTAGTTAACATGTTAATTATATTATTGTCTTTTAAGTTTTTGCTAGAGGGGTGGGAGGAGTATCCATGAGTCAGCCCTACCTCGTTATCTAACCCCTTGTGTTAAAAGGCTGTATTCTGTCCAATAAAGCATTCAAGATTCTACAAGCTATTTTCGGCTAGACTTGTATTCAATGCAGTTATAATAATATATCTCTCTGATGGTCAGACTGGAGGAAGCGGTGTTACTGACGGAAGCACTCAGTGGAGTGTGGGATAGGATCCGTCACAGGCCGTTTTTTCGGGAGCAGTGATTTTAATAATGCTTAAAGTAAAAAAAAAAAAAAAAAGTGAAATATTCCTTTAAATATCGTACCTGGGGGGTGTCTATAGTATGCCTGTAAAGTGGCGTGTGTTTCTCGTGCTTAGAGCAGTCCCTGCACAAAATGACATTTTAAAGGAACAAAAGTCATTTAAAACTGCTTGCGGCTTTAATGTAATGTCAGGTCCTGGCAATGTGGATGAAAATCAGTGAGACAAATGGCATGGGTAACCCCCAGTCCATTAACAGGCCCTTTGGGTCTTGTATGGATATTAAGGGGAACCCCGCACCCAAATTAAAAAAGGAAAGGTGTGGGGCCCCCAGGCCCTATATACTCTGAACAGCAGTATACAGGCGGTGCAAACAAGACAGGGACTGTAGGTTTGTTGTTAAGTAGAATCTGTTTGTAATTTTGAACTGGTACATTTTTAACGTGTTTAGCTCCAGCCAAAAAATCTATTTTAAGCTTTTTGGAAAACATAGGGAAGGGTTATCACCCCTGTGACATTTGTTTTGCTGTCTGTGCTCCTCTTCAGAAGATTTCACCTCACTTTTTGTCCCAATGACAAATGTTTTTTGAAAATTTGGGGTTTTTAGTGAAACAAGGATTGGTGATAAAGCATCAGTGTAAAGGAGAAAAGTTTTTCTCATATCAACTCTTACAGGAGAGAATTTCCCTTCCTAGGGGTAGATTTCATCCCACTTACTGTTGTCTCCTTTCGTTTGCAAGTAGGAGTTGTTTGTAAGTTGGATATTTGAAAGTAGGGGCCTGCCCTATATACTCAGCAGAAATTTGGGCCTTAGGTGTTGTTGTGGCCACAACACTGTAAGCCCTCACAGGGCCCTGCTGTGAAATATTAGATCAAGAATTGTAATTACATGCCCCTGTTGAACAGAGGCAGAAAAATTGGGCCTTTGGTGGTGGTGGTGGTGGTGGTGGTGGTGGTGGCGGTGCTGGTGCCACAACACTGTAAGTCCTCACAGTTACTCTTGGTGGGTGCAGAAACGGGCCCTGCTGTGAAATATTAGATCAAGAATTCTAATTACATGTCCCTGTTGAACAGGGGCTGAAAAATTGGGCCTTAGGCACTGGTGCTGGTGCCACAACACTGCAACTCCTCACAGATACTCTAGTTGGAGCGCAGGAACTAGCCCTGCTGCACAGAATTGCATCAAAAATTGTAATTACACTCCCCTGTTATACAGGGGTTGAAAAATTGGGCCTTAGGCACTGGTGCTGGTGCCACAACACTGCAACCCCTCACAGATACTCTAGTTGGAGCACAGGAACTAGCCCTGCTGCACAGAATTGCATCAAAAATTGTAATTACACTCCCCTGTTATACAGGGGTTGAAAAATTGGGCCTTAGGCACTGGTGCTGGTGCCACAACACTGCAACCCCTCACAGATGCTCTAGTTGGAGCGCAGGAACTAGCCCTGCTGCAAAGAATTGCATCAAAAATTGTAATTACATGTCCCTGTTGAACAGGAGCTGAAAAATTGGGCCTTAGGCACTGGTGCTGGTGCCACAATCCTGCAACCCCTCACAGATACTCTAGTTGGAGCACAGGAACTAGCCCTGCTGCAAAGAATTGCATCAAAAATTGTAATTACACGCCCCTGTTAAACAGGGGCTGAAAAATTGGGCTTTAGGCACTGGTGGCGGCGCCCAGAACCAAAAATGTTCTTACAAGCTACCAGCATGATCATTGAGGAGGAAGAGGATAATTACTCAGCATAACAGGATAGTCACTCAGCATCAGCATAGGCAGTCTTTGAAGGGATCTGACATTTCTAAAAAAATTATTCGGTTACATCAGCATCAGGTGCTTGGTAGCTGGTGGTTAGGGATGAGCCGAACACCCCCCTGTTCGGTTCGCACCAGAACATGCGAACAGGAAAAAAGTTCGTTCGAACATGCGAACACCGTTAAAGTCTATGGGACACGAACATGAATAATCAAAAGTGCTAATTTTCAAGGCTTATATGCAAGTTATTGTCATAAAAAGTGTTTGGGGACCTGGGTCCTGCCCCAGGGGACATGGATCAATGCAAAAAAAAGTTTTAAAAACGGCCGTTTTTTCAGGAGCAGTGATTTTAATAATGCTTAAAGTCAAACAATAAAAGTGTAATATCCCTTTAAATTTCGTACCTGGGGGGTGTCTATAGTGTGCCTGTAAAGGGGCGCATGTTTCCTGTGTTTAGAACAGTCTGACAGCAAAATGACATTTTGAAGGAAAAAACTCATTTAAAACTACCCGCGGCTATTGCATTGCCGACAATACACATAGAAGTTCATTGATAAAAACGGCATGGGAATTCCCCAAAGGGGAACCCCGAACCAAAATTAAAAAAAAAAAATGACGTGGGGGTCCCCCTAAATTCCATACCAGGCCCTTCAGGTCTGGTATGGATATTAAGGGGAACCCCAGCCAAAATTAAAAAAAAAAATGACGTGGGGTTCCCCCTAAATTCCATACCAGACCCTTCAGGTCTGGTATGGATTTTAAGGGGAACCCCGCGCCAAAAAAAAAAAAAAAAACGGCGTGGGGTCCCCCCAAAAATCCATACCAGACCCTTATCCGAGCACGCAACCTGGCAGGCCGCAGGAAAAGAGGGGGGGACAAGAGTGCGGCCCCCCCTCCCTCCTGAACCGTACCAGGCCACATGCCCTCAACATTGGGAGGGTGCTTTGGGGTAGCCCCCCAAAACACCTTGTCCCCATGTTGATGAGGACAAGGGCCTCATCCCCACAACCCTGGCCGGTGGTTGTGGGGGTCTGCGGGCGGGGGGCTTATCGGAATCTGGAAGCCCCCTTTAACAAGGTGACCCCCAGATCCCGGCCCCCCCCCTGTGTGAAATGGTAAGGGGGTACATAAGTACCCCTACCATTTCACGAAAAAAGTGTCAAAAATGTTAAAAATGACAAGAGACAGTTTTTGACAATTCCTTTATTTAAATGCTTCTTCTTTCTTCTATCTTGCTTCATCTTCTGGTTCTTCTGGCTCTTCTGGTTCTTCTGGTTCTTCCTCCGGCGTTCTCGTCCAGCATCTCCTCCGCGGCGTCTTCTGTCTTCTTCTCCTCGGGCCGCTCCGCACCCATGGCATGGGGGGGAGGCTCCCGCTCTTCTCTTCTTCTCTTCTTCTCTTCTTCTTTTCTTCTTTTCTTCTTTTCTTCTCTTCTTCTTCATTTTCTTCTCCGGGCCGCTCCGCAATCCATGCTGGCATGGAGGGAGGCTCCCGCTGTGTGACGGCGCTCCTCGTCTGACAGTTCTTAAATAACAGAGGGGGGCGGGGCCACCCGGTGACCCCGCCCCCCTCTGACGCACGGTGACTTGACGGGACTTCCCTGTGACGTCACGGGGAATGCCACAGGGAAGTCCCGTCAAGTCACCGTGCGTCAGAGGGGGGCGGGGTCACCGGGTGGCCCCGCCCCCCTCTGTTATTTAAGAACTGTCAGACGAGGAGCGCCGTCACACAGCGGGAGCCTCCCTCCATGCCAGCATGGATTGCGGAGCGGCCCGGAGAAGAAAATGAATAGGAAGAAGAGAAGAAGAGAAGAAAAGAAGAAAAGAAGAAAAGAAGAGAAGAAGAGAAGAGCGGGAGCCTCCCCCCCATGCCATGGGTGCGGAGCGGCCCGAGGAGAAGAAGACAGAAGACGCCGTGGAGGAGATGCTGGACGAGAACGCCGGAGGAAGAACCAGAAGAACCAGAAGAGCCAGAAGAACCAGAAGATGAAGCAAGATAGAAGAAAGAAGAAGCATTTAAATAAAGGAATTGTCAAAAACTGTCTCTTGTCATTTTTAACATTTTTGACACTTTTTTCGTGAAATGGTAGGGGTACTTATGTACCCCCTTACCATTTCACACAGGGGGGGGGCCGGGATCTGGGGGTCACCTTGTTAAAGGGGGCTTCCAGATTCCGATAAGCCCCCCGCCCGCAGACCCCCACAACCACCGGCCAGGGTTGTGGGGATGAGGCCCTTGTCCTCATCAACATGGGGACAAGGTGTTTTGGGGGGCTACCCCAAAGCACCCTCCCAATGTTGAGGGCATGTGGCCTGGTACGGTTCAGGAGGGAGGGGGGGCCGCACTCTTGTCCCCCCCTCTTTTCCTGCGGCCTGCCAGGTTGCGTGCTCGGATAAGGGTCTGGTATGGATTTTTGGGGGGACCCCACGCCGTTTTTTTTTTTTTTTTTTTGGCGCGGGGTTCCCCTTAAAATCCATACCAGACCTGAAGGGTCTGGTATGGAATTTAGGGGGAACCCCACGTCATTTTTTTTTTTAAATTTTGGCCGGGGTTCCCCTTAATATCCATACCAGACCTGAAGGGCCTGGTATGGAATTTAGGGGGACCCCCACGTCATTTTTTTTTTTTAATTTTGGTTCGGGGTTCCCCTTTGGGGAATTCCCATGCCGTTTTTATCAATGAACTTCTATGTGTATTGTCGGCAATGCAATAGCCGCGGGTAGTTTTAAATGAGTTTTTTCCTTCAAAATGTCATTTTGCTGTCAGACTGTTCTAAACACAGGAAACATGCGCCCCTTTACAGGCACACTATAGACACCCCCCAGGTACGAAATTTAAAGGGATATTACACTTTTATTGATTGACTTTAAGTATTATTAAAATCACTGCTCCTGAAAAAACGGCCGTTTTTAAAACTTTTTTTTGCATTGATCCATGTCCCCTGGGGCAGGACCCAGGTCCCCAAACACTTTTTATGACAATAACTTGCATATTAGCCTTTAAAATTAGCACTTTTGATTTCTCCCATAGACTTTTAAAGGGTGTTCCGCGGCATTCGAATTTGCCGCGAACACCCCAAATTGTTCGCTGTTCGGTGAACTTGCGAACAGCCAATGTTCGAGTCGAACATGAGTTCGACTCGAACTCGAAGCTCATCCCTACTGGTGGTGATCCAAGACTGATTCATTTTTATGAAGGTCAGTCAATTGACCGAGTCGGTGGACAGACGCACCCTGTGATCGGTTACAAAGCCTCCAGCAGCACTGAATGTGCATTCCAAAAGAACGCTGGATGCAGGACAGGCCAGTAGCTCAATTGCATACTGTGCAAGCTCTGGCCAATGATCCATCCTCAAGACCCAGTAACCCAGAGGATTTTCGGTGGGAAAGGTGTCCAAGTCAAATCTTGCCCCTAGGTATTCCTGCATCATGTAAAACAGACGCTGGCGATGGTTGCTGGAACCGTTCATACCTTGGGGCTGCGGACTAAAAAATTGTCTGAGCGGGTCAGACGGGCACCTTCTCCACCGCTCCTTCTTTGACTGACCGAAGCCTCAGCAACACGTTGTCCAGGAACAGGAGTTTGTAGCCTCCCAGTCTCTGGGAACGTGTTGCACAGACCTTTCTGCAAGGCCTCCCGAAGATGTTTCATCCTCTGCTCCCTCTGCGATGGCAAGATAAGGTCCGCAACCTCACCCTTGTAACGTGGATCAAGGAGGGTTGCCAGCCAGTATTGGTCCTTCTCCTTGATACCACGAATACGAGGATCCTTCCGCAGGCATTGCAGGATCAGGGAGGCCATGCAGCGTAGGTTTGCTGAGGCATTCGGTCCGGAGTCCTCTGGGTCACTAAGGATGACATGATCTGCAGCCACCTCCTCCCAGCCACGTACAAGTCCATGTGTTTCTTGGGACTGTAAATTATCCCTTAAAGACTGCTGCTGATGCTGAGTGCCAGGCTCCACCTCCATACTGACACAATCCTCCTCCTCCTGCTCCTCGTCCTCTTCCTGTGTGAAGAGGACTGGGCACGGAGGAACACTGTCTGGATAAAGGGGGCCTTGAGAGCTAAGGAAGTCCACTTCCTGCCTCTGTTCTGCCTCAAGTGCCCTGTCCATTATTCTACGCAGCGTGTGCTCCAACAGGGGACAAAGGGGACAGTGTCACTGATGCATGCACTGTCATTGCTCACCATTCTCGTGGCCTCCTCAAATGGTGACAGGACAGTGCATGCATCCCTGATCATGGCCCACTGGCGTGGGGAAAAAAACCAAGCTCCTCTGACCCTGTCCTGGTGTCATAGTCACACAGGTACTCATTGATGGCCCTGTGCTGCATGTGCAGCCACTGCAGCATGGCCAATGTTGAGTTCCACCTGGTGGGCATGTCACAGATTAGGTGGTTCTTGGGCAGGTTAAATTCCTTTTGGAGGTCTGTCAGCTGAGCACTGGCATTATATGACCAGCGGAAATGCACACAGACTTTCCTGGCCTGCCTCAGGACATCCTGTAAGCCCAGGTACCTGCGCAAGAATCGCTGCACCACCAACTTAAGGACGTGAGCCAAACAGGGCACATGGGTCATTTGTCCCTGTCGGAGGGAGGAGAGGAGAACCTCTGCCCCAGTGTGGCTCCTGTCCCCCAAGCACACCAGCTCAAGCAACGCATGGCATCTTTTGGCCTGCGTACTTGCGTAGCCCCTTGAAAGTCTACAGAGCACCGCTGGTTCCGAGGACAAAGCACAGGAAGAGGCCATGGAGGAAGAAGAAGAGGAGGGGGTGGAGGAGAGAGTTGTGTCAGAATCACTAGCAGTGGCATTTTGGAGGCGTGGTGGCGGAACACCCTCCAACACTACTGCACCTTGTCCTGTATCCTTCCCAGCTGCCAGAAGAGTCACCCAATGCGCTGTGAAACTTAGGTAACGTCCCTGTCCATGCCTGCTGGACCATGAGTCAGCGGTAATATGCACCTTACCACTGACCACCCTGTCCAGCGAGGCCAAGACATTGCCTTCCACATGCCGGTAGAGAGCCGGAATCGCCTTCCATGAGAAAAAGTGGCATTTGGGAACCTGCCACTGAGGAACCGCACATTCCACAAACTCACGGAAGGGGGCAGAGTCTACCAACTGAAAAGGTAGCAGTTGAAGTGCTAGCAATTTTGCCAAGCTAGCATTCAACCGCTGGGCATGTGGATGCCTTGGAGCAAACTTCTTTCTGCGGTGCAGCAGCTGGGGCAGGGAAATTTGCCTGGTACAATCTGACATTGGTGTACTGATAGCAGATTGCCTGCAAGTACTTGGCTGTAACACACCTAATTCCATACCTTCATTCCTCTCAGTGCAGGTCTCAGCGAGGACGGAAGGTATAGTGGGGTTGGAGATCCCAGCTGATGAGGAGTAAGGAGAGGTCCTCTTTGTGTTTTGGTGTGGGTCTTTTAGGTACGCTTGCCAATGAACTGCATGGCAGGTCAACATATGTCTGGTCAAGCATGTGGTGCCCAAGCGGGAGATGTTTTGGCCATGCGAGATACGCTTGAGACATATGTTGCAAATAGCAGTGGTGCCATCTGATGCACTTGTCTCAAAAAAGGCCCACACCAAAGAACTTTTGGAATAACGCGCAGAGACAGCAGCGTCCTGCACATGCGGAGCTCTGAGGTGTGATGCAGTCAGTGTGCTACCCTTAGGCTGGCCCCTGGAGGCATCCTGCCTCATCGGTGATGTGCCTTCTCCTCCTCCTCCTCCCCTCTCCTATCAGGCACCCACGTTGAGTCAGTTACCTCATCATACCCTCCCTCCTCATCACTGGAGCAAACCTGGCAGTATGCTGCAGCAGGGGGAACATGACTGCCAGATTGCTGTCCTTCTTGGGCACCCCCTCTGTCTGTGCTCACGTTGCTGCCTTCATCTAGCTCAGTATCATCATCAGAGCCTTCTAAATGCTGGGCATCCTCCTGGAGCATGTACCCAACACTGTGGTCAAACAGTTTGAGGGACTCCTCAGGAGGACATGGTGGGGCTAGGGAAGGAGTCACTGATGCCATTGAGCTGAGGGAAGAGGCCGCGTTGGCAGCTGCTTTGCCAGACAAAGTACCCTGAGCATGGGTGAGAGAGGATGAGGAGGATGATGATGGCTTGGTCATCCATTCAACCAAGTCTTCCGCATGTTGCGGCTCAACATGGCCAGCTGCCGAAAAAAATGCCAAGCGTGTCCCACGGCCACGTGCTGATGAGGATGCACCATGTCCACGACCAGCACTGTTGCCTCTAGACACAGAGCCTGCTTGCCTTCTTTTATAGGCTTGTGACTGTCTGCCTCTCCTTGTTGGCCTTCCAGACATACTAATGGCCTGCAGTGAGATGTAGCTGCACTAAGCTGGGATACATATATATATATATATATATATATATATATATATATATATATATATATATATATATATATATATAAATACTGATAATGCAGCTAGCAAAATCAACGGCCTGCCTGTAGTATTATTAGTATGAGAACTCCACCAATCTTCTACAGGTAGCTTTAGCTGAACACTGTGCAGAGGTCGCACTACACTAACTTGTAGCTTTAGATGAACACTGTGCAGAGGTCGCACTACACTAACTTGTAGCTTTAGCTGAACACTGTGCAGAGGACGCACTACACTAACGTTTAAATAATTTAGCTGCCTGCAGTAGTGATAGGATCAGGAAAACACCACCAACCTTCTACAGGTAGCTTTAGCTGAACACTGTGCAGAGGTCGCACTACACTAACATGTAAATAATGTAGCCGCCTGCGGTAGTGATAGGATCAAGAAACACCACCAACCTTCTACAGGTAGCTTTAGTTGAACACTGTGCAGAGGTCGCACTACACTAACGTGTAAATAATGTAGCTGCCTGCGGTAGTGATAGATTCAGGAACACACCACCAACCTTCTACAGGTAGCTTTAGCTGAACACTGTGCAGAGGTCGCACTACACTAACGTGTAAATAATGTAGCTGCCTGCGGTAGTGATAGGATCAGGAAAACATCACCAACCTTCTACAGGTAGCTTTAGTTGAACACTGTACAGAGGTTGCAATACACTAACGTGTAAATAATGTAGCTGCCTGCGGTAGTGATAGGATCAGGAAAACACCACCAACCTTCTACAGGTAGCTTTAGCTGAACACTGTACAGAGGTCGCAATACACTAACGTGTAAATAATGTAGCTGCCTGCGGTAGCGATAGGATCAGGAAAACACCACCAACCTTCTACAGGTAGCTTTAGTTGAACACTGTACAGAGGTCGCAATACACTAACGTGTAAATAATGTAGCTGCCTACGGTAGTTATAGGATCAGGAAAACACCACCAACCTTCTACAGGTAGCTTTAGCTGAACACTGTGCAGAAGTCGCAATACACTAACGTGTAAATAATGTAGCTGCCTGTGGTAGTGATAGGATCAGGAAAACAACACCAACCTTTTACAGGTAGCTTTAGCTTAACACTGTGCAGAGGTCGCACTACACTAACTTGGAGCTTTAGCTGAACACTGTGAAGAGGTCGCACTACACTAACTTGGAGCTTTAGCTGAACACTGTGCAGAGGTCGCACTACACTAACTTGTAGCTTTAGTTGAACACTGTACAGAGGTCTCAATACACTAATGTGTAAATAATGTAGCTGCCTGCGGTAGTGATAGTATCAGGAAAACACCACCAACCTTCTACAGGTAGCTTTAGCTGAACACTGTACAGAGGTTGCAATACACTAACGTGTAAATAATGTAGCTGCCTGCGGTAGAGATAAGATTAGGAAAACACCACCAACCTTCTACAGGTAGCTTTAGTTGAACACTGTACAGAGGTCGCACTACACTAACGTGTAAATAATGTAGCTGCCTGCGGTAGTGATAGAATCAGGAAAACAACACCAACCTTCTACAGGTAGCTTTAGCTGAACACTGTGCAGAGGTCGCACTACACTAACTTGGAGCTTTAGCTGAACACTGTGCAGAGGTTGCACTACACTAGCTTGTAGCTTTAGCTGAACACTGTGCAGAGGTCGCACTACACTAGCTTGGAGCTTTAGATGAACACTGTGCAGAGGTCGCACTACACTAACTTGGAGCTTAAGCTGAACACTGTGCAGAGGTCGCACTACACTAACTTGTAGCTTTAGATGAACACTGTGCAGAGGTGGCACTACACTAACTTGGAGCTTTAGCTGAACACTGTGCAGAGGTCGCACTACACTAACTTGGAGCTTTATCTGAGCACTGTGCAGAGGTCGCACTACACTAACTTGTAGCTTTAGCTGAACACTGTGCAGAGGTCACACTACACTAACTTGGAGCTTTAGCTGAACACTGTGCAGAGGTCGCACTACACTAACTTGGAGCTTTAGCTGAACACTGTGCAGAGGTCACACTACACCAACTTGTAGCTTTATCTGAACACTGTGCAGAGGTCGCACTACACTAAAAAATAATGTAGCTGCCTGCGGTAGTGATAGGATCAGAAAAACACCACCAATCTTCTACAGGTAGCTTTATGTGCACACTGTGCAGAGGACGCACTACACCAACTGTAAATACTGTAGCTAATAGGACTAATAGGATCAGAAGAACACCAGCAATTTTCTTCAAATACTGTAACAACACCTGCCTGCCTGTCAGTAGGAAGATTATAACAGGAACGGATCTAGCTAAACTGAATACAGTGTGTGTGTGTGTGTATATATATATATATATATATATATATATATATATATATATATATACACACAACACCTGGGATGCATATATATATATATATATATATATATATATATATATATACAATACACTGTAAGTGCAGCTAACTGAATGACTGTCCTGCCTAATCTTTCTAACTGAAATTAAATGACACTGTCTCTCTGTCTCTCAACGCCGGAACACACTACACAGGGCCGACGTGCAGGTGGCCTTATATAGTGTGGGGCGTGTACTAAACCCCCTGAGCCATAATTGGCCAAAGCCACCCTGGCTTTGGCCAATTACAGCTCTCTGTACAGACAGCACTGTGATTGGCCAAGCATGCGGGTCATAGTACATGCTTGGTGAATCATCAGCCAGCAATGCACTGCGATGCCACAGTGAATTACGGGCTGTGACGCACCACTCGAATTTGGCACGAACGGCCCATATCGTTTGCAATTCGGCGAACGATCGAACAGAAGATTTTCAGGTCGAACATGGGTTTGACTCGAACACAAAGCTCATCCTTACTGTACAGTTTATTATATAAAATTACCTGTTTTCATGTACCATGTATTAATGTACCAATAATAATTTCCAAAACATTTCGGGATGCGCGCTACAAATCTTTACGGACTGACCTCAGATTGACTTTGGCAGTGCCTAGATTACTAGCTTTGGGTTTGATATATATATAACTAATTAATTGATGTACTTTGTATATTTTAAAGTGACTATTTTTTGATGATTTAATAAAAGTGGCACTTGGTTGCATTTTACATACTTTATTACTCCCATTTCTGCCTTAAAAGTCCAAGGGGGCGACTCCTATTGCACCAGTTGCATGTTCTCTTTTTCACTCTATTACCATGAATTTTATTTGGCAAAATAAGGAAGCAAAATGTATACATGTTCAACTGATAAAACCTAAAACCTAAATCTGCTTGAGTATTAGTATATATTGACTAAAGATGGGACGAACACCCCCTTGTTCCGGTCTCAGCAGGACTCTTGAACAGGGGAAAAGTTCTAACCCGAATGGCGAACCCCATTGAAGTCTATGGGAGCTGAAGAGAAAAAATCAAAAGTGCCCACTTTGAAGATTTATATGCAAGTAATTGGCCATACAAGTAGTATGGGGGTCCGGGTACTGCCCTGGGGGACATGTATCAATGCAATTTTTTTTAAATGATTGTTTTTCAGGAGCAGTGATTTTAATGATGCTTAAGGTGCAACAATAAAAACAAAAATTTTCTTTAAATATAGTGCCTGGGGGAGGGTCCCTTTAGTCTGCCTGTAAAATGGTGCATCTGCAGCAAAAATTACATTTCTAAAGAAAAAATACAAGTCAAATCACATTTAAATTGACTAGCAGTTGCAATTTCTGGCACCCGGTTATTGAAAAAAAAAGGAAAAAAACAGCATTGGGCCCCCCCAGTCCATACCAGACCCTTATCTGGGCCCATCAAGTCAGAAAAGGGGGGACGAGTAAGCGCCCCCCTCCTGAACCATACCAGGCCACATGCCCTCAACATGGGGGGTGAGTGCTTTGGGGCAGGGGCCTCATCCCCACATCTGTGGCCAGTGGTTGTTGGGGTTTGCAGGTGGGGGTTTATCGGAAACTAGAAGCCCCCTTTGACAAGGGAGCCCCCACATCCTTCCGCCCCAAACCAAGTGAATGAGTATGGGGTACATGGGGTATCCCTATCCATTCACCAAAAAAATTTCAAAAAGTAATAAAAACACGGACACAGTTTTTGACAATTTCTATATTAAAAATGTATTTATTAAAAAATAAAAAAAATGATGTCCCCCGATGTAAATCCATCATCAATCAAAAAAATGCTCCTCCCTCCATGAAGGCTGGTGCCTACTGCAGGCACCACCGTTTGACAGATCTTATATAGGTAAGAGGTCGGGGCCACCTGGATACGTAACCTGGTGGCACCGCCCTCTTCTGACGTCATGGATCGGTGCATGCTGTGTCGGCAATGTCATAAGGGGGTGGTACTAACAGATGACATCACTAGGAGGCTTGTTAAGCCCCCCGCCTGCAGGCCCCCACAACCGAAGGCCACGGTTGTGGGGATGAGGCCCTTGTCCCCATCAATCGAGCTGTATGTTCTATTTTTACACTGGCTGGACACAGTTTGAGAGGCAACACTTGGGGAGTAAGCAATGTTGGATGTGCACACACAATCAAACCCTACAACATAAACATACTGCACTGTCATTGGGATTTGCATGTTTTTACTATTAATAGGCCAGTGTTACAAAATAAGATGCTAACCCTAGATTATGTTAGAACAAATATGAAACCAATCTTCTGGGGAAAAAAGGAAGATGATGGCTTAATTAGCCATTACTTTGGTGTACTTAACATGAAACATGATGTGTTTGGCATATGATAGATATGTAGGCAGGTGCACTGTAGGTTGCACTTGACCACAGCATCACTGCAGTCAGAGGGGAAGTCAAAAGGAACATGGTTCCTCTATGGATACCTGGGTCACTGGGCTATTCAATTGGATGTTGCCATCCTATGTGACTCTGGCAGCCATCGTGGGTCAGGCAGAGCCTATTTAAGGCCCTGGCTCCCAGGCTTGGTGCACATTTCGTGTGTGGGTAGTGTAGGGACAGGTCATTAGTCTTGTAGTAACAATGATTAGTGGCAAGGAGAGGTTCCAGATGAGTAGGGAAAGGATAGGGACACATAATCCGTCCTGGAGACCACCCTGATTTGGTATGGACTGGCCCGGCTGCATTCCGCCCCTGAAGACAGATGCTGTTGGCACATCTGGGACCTGCTCTGCTGCACACTGCTGGTACACTCTATGGGTGTTCCTGGTCACGTGCCTTCCGGACATGCTTGTTGTGAATTATTGACTCTGACATTAATACAAGTTCTGTTCTCTACATCCGGACTCTGAGTAAGTAAAATTAATAGAATATGTTTTGCGTAATTATTGTTTTGCTATGGGAATACTTTCATTACATAATATATTTCATTAGTTTGGATTTTTTTTCAAGCTATAACTGTTTTTATTGCTGCTTCTTTAACTATGTGTAATGACAATAAGATTTTTTTCAAAGGCTTTAGTGGTCCCTTGACATAAATCTGAAGAAGGAAAAAAATGGAATTGCCTTAACCTTTACAGCAGTTATTTGAAATATTAGAATCTGTGGAAAGGTTACTTTAGAAACAGTAACTAATAAATTAAATAAACACAGCGTTAATCGTTGAGTTTGCTTATTAGGAGCAATGCAGTTATTTTTAAACCAAAGTGAAGATTTATACTTTGTAACATAGTGATCTAATGCCATCTACTTGTTAATTCAGGAAGTTTTTACAACTGTGTGAATATTGTAGAACATTATGATCTGTTTCTGTTCACAAGGGTGAGAACTTTTAAATATGAGCTAATAAGTAGCATAGTGATAATACAGTAGGAAAATACTCAAATGAAACATATTGTTCATTACTTTGAGAAAGAAATACTATCTAAGATATATTTAAGTACATTTTAGTAACACATTTCTTTAATGTGGTCATTGTTTATCCAGAAGCCCAAAACAAAAGGAAGAACATTACTGGAAGAAGTGTTGCAAATGGAGAGAATTACATAAAGATGGAAATGTTATATGTTTCTCGAACTTTAATCTGGATAAAAAATAGATCCATTATAGTTGGGAAAATTAGTGTTGCTTGTCTCAACAACCATTTTTTTTTTGGAAAACTTTTGTTGTAATACTCCTTCCCAATTATCATAAGAGCTAAATGTCACCACAAGCTTAGAGAGGCCAGTCATGTTAACAAAAATGTAATGGGTTACTTTTCCTATGCCACAGCTATAGATTTTGCATTTCCATGATTTAGGGCTCTTTCACATGGGGCGGATCAGTGATGATCCGCCCCGTGAACACGCGCTTGCTCAGCGGGGATCGCTCTGCCGATCCCCGCTGAGCAGAAAGATGACAGGTCCATCGCTGCACACTGTGCAGCGACGGACCTGTCAGAGCCCTGCTCTCCCATATGGGGGATCGGATGACGACGGACCGTAGAGTCCGTCGTCACCCGATCCGATCTGAAAACGGATGGAAAAGTAGGGTTTTCCTCTGTTACACTTTTTGGACCGGAGAGGGTCGGATGTCAGCGGACATGTCACCGCTGACATCCGACGCTCCATAGGAATACATGTATGTCCGTTTTTCCTCCGAAAACGGAAGGATGAAAAACGGACATACGGATCGTCCATGTGAAAGAGCCCTAATTCTATCTGCATGATGCACAAATTTTACTGGCACTCTATTGACTGAAAAGGATGCATCATCCAGCTTGCTTTCCTGGCCATCTTACATTTGTTCTCCATCAGTCAACAAACCATTGCTCATTATCAGTAACTTATAGTGGGTCATTACCTACTGTTAAGGGTTATAACGACAGCTTTTTGCATGGCTTATGAGTGGCCTGGCTAGTGCCTGGTTCACTGATGTCACAAGCAAGGAAATCTGTGGGATCTGTCTGTAAATAGAAGAGTCGGGGTATCTGACCTCATATTGAATTTTGTATGGTTTTAAAAGGTGGTTGAGTGCTGCCTGGCCATCTCTATTATGATGGGGTAGTGCTGTCTGCTCTTTATTATGAGGGAGGAGCAGTGTATAACACACAGGAGGGTGCTGCCTATGTCACAGGAGGCATGGGGGTGGCTATATATGGTGGAGTGCTAGCTGTTTATAATGAGGAGTAACATACTTTATTGAATGTCGGCTGCCTGATAATGTTTGTAAAGCTTTGATACTGGCTGGATGACACTGTCTGTATGGTGGAAAAGGGGGAGTGAATGGTCATTTCTAGCTACCCATTCCCTTAAAACACACTGACATTTTATTATGGTGTGTAAAGCAGGTTGCCACTTACCAGGGGCATTGCTGGGTCTACAAAAGATATGGGGCTAGAGCCCATAGCAGTGAAGTAAAGAAAGTCATACGCTTGGGTGGGCATACACATGTATATAATATACATGTGTGTGTGTGTGTGTGTTTGTATGTATATATATAAAATAAATGTAAGTAAGGTCCTTTGCGCTATCAAAGTGAATGTATAATATAGTACTCTGATAAATTGCAGCTAGATCCAAAGTGTATAAGTGCACTAAATTGGTATAAAATAAATAAATGATCAGCGCAAATTAATATTATAAATATAGATGATTTAGCACTGTGCGATAATCTGTGCAAAAAAAGCTAAAGATGCTGTGCAAAATTGCTAAGTGAAATATGAGCTTGTGTTCAAATAAATCAATACCAATGAACGCTCATGGCACTCTGCAAAATACAAATATGAATCTGTGCACATAAGATGATTTCAGTGCAAACATTTTTTATATAAATATCAATAATAAATTCCTATGTATATGCAATTTATCAATGAGACATATGTAATTATTATAGATGAATGTAGCAATAATCCGTATAATCTCTCTTTATCACACTGCTGACACAACAAATAGTGGTGGCCTAATGATAGATGATTTAGCACTGTGCGATAATCTGTGCAAAAATTGCTAAAAATGCGACTGTGCAGAAAAACGCTAAAGATGCTGTGCAAAATTGCTGGGTGCAAATATGAGCTTGTGTTCAAATATCAATGAACGCTCATGGCGCTGTGCAAAATACAAATATGAATCTGTGCACATAAGGTGATTTCAGTGCAAAAAAAATATATAAATATCAATAATAAAATTTCTATGTATATGCAATATATCAATGAGACACATGTAATATATATAGATGAATGTAGCAATAATCCGTATAATCTCTCTTTATCACACTGTTGACACAACAAATAGTGGTGCTGTAATAGTTCATGAAGTGAAGATAAATAAAGTCTATGATAAAACAAAGTGTAGACAGTGCTTCAATAAGTGCTTTTCAATAAAATCGCCGGTGTGTCACTCTCCGTGTGTATCACTCAGTGTTCACTAGTCTCTTATCTCCATATGTATAGTGAAAAGCAGTGGAGATGGGTGTAGCTGGAGACCTTTCCAAGATGTTGTGATGGTAGATGGCCCTCTCCAGGTATTGTATATTAAATGGTGGCTCCGGCTTAGTCCATATGGACGTTCATTCCCAACGGATATGTACAGGGGATAAAGAAGAATCTCCCAAAGTGTAGAATGTTTAAACTGATTGATTTATTTAAAAGCCAAGTGGAAACTTACAACAAACAGAGTAGTGAAAAAACAGCAGATCTGTAATTTGGACGGCATTACAGGTGCCTCTTACATCACGTGATGTTTTATTTGAGCACAAGCTCATATTTGTACCTAGCAATTTTGCACAGCATCTTTAGCGTTTGTTTGCACAGTCACATTTTTTAGTAATTTTTGCACAGATTATTGTACAGTGCTAAATCATCTATAATTATAATATTAAGTTGAGCTGATCACTTATTTATTTTATATATATAAAATATTGTTACATATCTGCATGGGGGGGGGGGGGGGGGGGGCACACGTGTGCTGTCACATTGAAGAGTTTGGAGCACCATCACAAGAATTTGACACCATCTTGAATGGACTTCATTGATGAATTACTATTATTGATGCACTTGAATGAGTAAACATATATTTAAAATACAGTATACAGTATGCATTTTAAGCACTATTCACTTTATTAATATTTGCATTAAATTGATTGCACATTATTATTTGTTGATTCTTTTTCTTCTATTGTTTATACGCAGTTTGGGAATTTTATAACAGTGTATAGTGCAGCCAGTTATAAAGCATTGCTCAAAAAGCCAGATATAAAGCAGTACTCTTTTATAACTGACTTTGTAAGAAATGCATTATATCTGGCTTAGTGAGAAATACTTTGTAACTGGCTTTGTGAAAAATGCTTTATAACTGGCTTTGCAGTACTCACAAAGCCAATTATAAGGCATTTCTCACAAAGCCAGTACATTGTGGGCAGGTGGGGACAGAACAGAGTGGGCAGGAGGGTACATTGCAGGGCAGACAGGAGGGTACAGTGCAGGGCCGGCAGAAGGGTACAGTGCAAGGAAGGCAGGAGGGTACAGTGCAGGGTGGGCAGGAGGGTACAGTACAGGGTGGGTAGGAAGGTGCAGGGCAGGCAGGAGGGTACAGTGCAGGGCAGGCAGGAGGGTACAGTGCAAGGTAGGCAGGAGGGAACAGTGCGGGGCGGGCAGAAGCGTACAGTGAGGGGAAGGCAGGAGGGTACAGTGCAGGGAAGACATGAGGGTACAGTACAAGCTGGGCAAGTGGTTGCAGAGCGGGCAGGGGGGAGGGGCACAGTGCAGGGCAAGTGGGAGGGCAGAGTACAGAGTGGATAGTAATATATAATACAGCACTGTTCTGACTAGAGGGGGGAGATGGAGGAGGGAGAATACAGCAGAGCCTGCTCCTCCAAGCTCTCTTCTGTTTGCTGCTGTCACTCCTGTCCCAACTTTACTGTTCACTGTAGTTCACTGCCAGGCTGCCACCACCCCGATCCCCCCTCCCCCTCTCCTTGTCCTGGACCTGAGCATTCCTTTCTGCTCAGGCACTGTCTGTGTCCCTTTGCTGACCTTATCCCAGGGGAGCATTTCATCAGGAAACTTTTTAGGGATGCAGAGCTTTGTGACCTGGAACAGGCAAAATATCTAGGAGTAAAGTGACCATCTGTAGGGCAAAGGCATCCAGAACTCCTGCATGCAGCTCCAGGTGTTCTGCTTTCATGCCACTCAGTTGAGGGGGGAGAGATAACACTCTTATCTGTCACTTGTGCACTCAGCCCGGTGTTCTGATGAGAAAGGTCCCCCCATCGGATAGTGTCCGCCCTGTACTGCGCAGGCGCACCACTTGCGCAGTACTGAGGACAAAGGAGACGCCAAAAGTCTCCGAACATGAACAGCTGTTCATGAACTCTACACGGCGCCTGTGCAATTAATAGTACCATCTGTCACACGCTCCCGATGCTCGTGCGGGTGGATTTCTCAAATGGGCGGATCTTTGCGGGGTGTGTTTACACAACTGAAGGGTGGGTTTAACAATGTTGATGGGTGGGTAAAGTATTGAAATTGCTTGTGTTATGTATGTAACATTGAAGTACCTGCCCTTATCAGCTCTCACCATCATTGTAAAACTCCTTCAGTTGTGTAATAAGCTCTGCCCATTCTGTAGGCACACCACCCCTTGCAGACTTGTACGAGCATCGTGAGTATGTGACGGAATGTACTATTAATTGCGCAGGCGCCGTGTAGAGCTGATGACCAGCAGTACATGTTTGGAGACTTTCAGTGTCTCCTTTGTCCTCCGTACTGTGCAAGCGCTGCGCCTGTGCAGTATAGGGTGGACACTATCCGATGGGGGACATTTCTCGACAGGACACCGCCCATATGTTCTCTGCAAGCAGTGGGGAAGTAGACTCCTCCCTGTGTGCACTTTGAGCTGCATTAGGCAGTGGCAGGAAAATATCAGACTCCCGAGATTTTTAGGCAAAGCAGCCCTCCGCCCCTTTAGTGACACCACTGCTTTCACAACCAACCTGTTAAAAAAAACATCCACAGCCAAAATGGTCTCCCCTTCAGCTAGTCTCGTGGCTATTTAGTTATAGCAGTGCTCAGAGACAACAGATGCACACTCAACATTAGGGATGAGCCAAACACCCCCCTGTTCGGTTCGCACCAGAACATGTGAACAGGAAAAAAATTTGTTTGAACACACAAACACCGTTAAAGTCTATGGGACACGAACATGAATAATCAAAAGTGCTAATTTTAAAGGCTTATATGCAAGTTATTGTCATAAAAAGTGTTTGGGGACCTGGGTCCTGCCCCAGGGGACATGGATCAACGCAAAAAAAAAGTTTTAAAAATGGCCATTTTTTCGGGAGCAGTGATTTTAATAATGCTTAAAGTGAAACAATAAAAGGGTAATATCCCTTTAAATTTCATACCTGGGGGGTGTCTATAGTATGCCTGTAAAGGGGCGCACGTTTCCTGTGTTTAGAACAGTCTGACAGCAAAATAACATTTCAAAGGAAAAAAAGTCATTTTAAACTACTAGTTTGAAGGGTCTGGTATGGAATTTAGGGGGACCCCCACGTCATTTTTTTTTTAAATTTTGGCCAGGGTTCCCCTTAATATCCATACCAGACCTGAAGGGCCTGGTATGGAATTTAGGGGGACCCCACGTAATTTTTTTTTTTTTAATTTTGGCTGGGGTTCCCCTTAATATCCATACCAGACCTGAAGGGCCTGGTATGGAATTTAGGGGGACCCCCCACGTCATTTTCTTTTTTTAATTTTGGTTCGGGGTTCCCTTGTGGGGAATTCCCATGCCGTTTTTATCAATGAACTATGTGTATTGTTGGACCGGCAATGCATTAATAGCCGCGAGTAGTTTTAAATGACTTTTTTTCCTTTGAAATGTCATTTTGCTGTCAGACTGTTCTAAACACGGGAAACATGCGCCCCTTTACAGGCATACTATATACACCCCCCAGCTATGAAATTTAAAGGGATATTACACTTTTATTGTTTCACTTTAAGCATTATTAAAATCACTGCTCCCGAAAAACCGGCATGTTTAAAACTTTTTTTTGCATTGATCAATGTCCCCTGGGGCAGGACCCAGGTCCCCAAACACTTTTTATGACAATATCATGCATATAAGCCTTTAAAATTAGTACTTTTGATTTCTCCCATAGACTTTTAAAGGGTGTTCCGTGGCATTCGAATTTGCCGTGAACACCCCAAATTGTTTGCTGTTCGGCGAACTTGCGAACAGTCGATGTTCAAGTCGAACATGAGTTCGACTCGAACTCGAAGCTCATCCCTACTCAACACACAGAAGAATGGCCATGACCCAGATGATAAAAGACTGCCACTGCCACTTACTACTGCGCTGTCTGACCCCAGGGTATCCGACTTCCTCACTGCACAGATCAATGGTGCCAATGTCAGCGTGAAGGAGGTGGGCGGGAACCAGCCGCACAGCTTCTCATATACAGCCGCTGAATATTAGACTGGCTTTTGCGTGTGGGAGGTGGTTTTCCAGGATCGCTCTGCAGGGGCTTGCCGACCCCTGCCCTCCAGACCCTAGGCTATGGGCCCTAGATTTGGGGCTATAGCCCCAGTAGCCACCCCCTAGCAATGCCTCTGCCACTGTCCCTTCCCTAGGTTCCCTGTCATGTCCCATGTAACTCTAGCAATACTTTAGTTATGGGTGCCATGATTTCTCTGGATGGGAATGCAGCTTTTTGTTGCATGGATCCATACTGTATAGCCTCACTCTATGAGAAATATGAGTGTGGTGTTCATGTGTTCAGAAGGGTCAGCCAAGTACAGAAGATGATTGCTCAGATGTAAATAAGAGTTTTACTGCATGGTTAGGCTATGTCCACATTTGTTTTAGACTGATACAGTTTGAGTTTGATAAAGTCAATATTATGCTTTATTTTATGCATCTACTGAGAATTGTTTCTTGAAACAGACCATGTTATTACACACATATATACTGTATGTATATGCATAATTACATGATGATTCATGATTCCAGAACCTGTGTAGCTACTGTGTTACATTTACCCAGTTAAAGGATGCTGAGCGAGGCCATATATCATCTTGCAGGGACTATATAACAATTGTTGCATTTGGAAAATTAATTGGTAGGAATAATACAAAGCCACACACTTATGCTTTTGATCACTCACATGCCAATAACTTTTAGAGAGGAATCTTGCCCTTTTGAATTTGCTCAGATGGTCATCATAAACACAAGAAAGGGCATGTGTACATCTGCCCTCTCACATTATCAATAATTAGCTGAACTCATCTATCAGTGGAAATGCTGTTCAGCATTTCTCTAGCAGTTAATTATTTTCTGAAGGAATGTATTTTGATCCTCACCATTATTTTTAATGAACTGTAATTTTACAAACATTCATCACATTATGGTATTAACTGAGATTATTAGACTGGTAGCAGGCAGATGCTTGTTGTTGAGTACTAGGTTAGCTGTCAGTTATTTCTGTCCATTTAAAAGTTATGATGATAGATTTAAAAGGTATGCAAAAATCATCTGGAGTGCAATTTTCTGTGTTGATATACATTTTTGTTCACAGTTTTGTTTTCAGAGCGACAAAGCTAATCTCTAAGCAACCAAACATACAGAGAAAAAACACGTGAACATTATTTTACCTGCCAAAGGTATTTGGCAGGTATTTCTGTCCATCCAGTCCTAAGATTTATACAGTTTTGCCAAAGAGCACAGAACAAGGGACCTAATTGTATCTGCTGCAGTTGAGTAACACTCAAAGGGCCTGTCCTTTCCTTAAGCCGGGTACACACGGCCCGAATGTCGGGAGTCATTTGCCAGTTAAAAAAAAAAAAGCCTGACATTCGGCTCATGTGTATGTTGGTCTGTCAGACAGAAGCCAACCACTTGGCCAGCTTCTGTCAAACGTGCATGCTGGAAACCCAGCAGCCGACGACTCCCAATCAGCGCTCTCCGCCAATGGCGGAGAGTGCTGATCAGAGTGTTCTGACGGGAGGAGGGGAGCCCCCTGTCAAAACTTAATAGCTTAGCGGGGAAATCGCTATACTAACTTCACATAGTATATCGTCTCCAACCGCAGCCGGCTGACAATTTTCTTTTCGTTCAGTCCGCTGGGTTAAACAGAACAAAACAAATAAAGTATACCAGGCTTTAGCCTGAAAGTGGACAAACAGAGAAGCAGCAGACCAATACGCTTATCTCCATGTCACCTTGCTTTCTTCTCCTATCAGCCAATCCCTTGTTAGTACATGAACACTGCAGCATACTTGATAGGTTTTCTGTGCTAAATTTACAAGTTATGCGCTGCGCTTGGGTGACCCCAAAAACAAAATTAATATTAACCAACTCTGTGCTTACTAATCAGATAATATTAAATACAAATAATATGAATGTTGAATAAATAAACAAGGTGTGAAAAAACAAGTGCTTGTTACACCATAAATTAGTGCTTATTAGTGCTTGTTACACCATACATAGTGTCTTAATAAACATAAAAAGTGCTTGGTGCTCAATATAAAGTATCCTGCTTGTCTGAATGAATAAATGAATAAATAAATAATGAAAAAAGTTCTCTTTAGCACTCTAAATAGTGTGTGCAAATAATGTCCAGCAGTGATAATAAAACAATGCGTGCAGGTGGTGTTCAGCTGTGACAACAATCCAACATCATGCCGAAGATATCCTGAGTGCTGCAAAACATGCTCCGGTGCTCCTTCGCTTTAATTATTTATTTTTTTGATCACTTTTATTCCTATTACAAGGAATGTAAATATCCCTTGTAATAGGAATTGGTCATAGCAACTGCTCTTTACAGAAAGATCTGGGGTCGCTAGATCTCTTCTCTAGGCTGGAAAGCCTGAGATCAAAAAAAAAAAAAGCGATCTTAGCCTTTCCAGGTAAAAAAAACGGCAGTGTTTACATGTGCAAAGGCAGGACGTGACATCAAAACATTGTGCCTGGCCCCTGAAGGTCATAGAGACCACCTGGCCCGCAGTCAGCTCTATGGTAAACAGCCATCGCCACAGGCTGATCCATTCTCCAGCTCGTTGATCGCACGGGCGAGCTGGTAGAAGCACTGGAGGGCAGCGAGAGGGGACAGCCACTATGATTGTTTTTACAGTGCAGGGAATCGCAGCTTCATTCAGATATCACTACTCAAAGCCCAGGATGTCATATGATGGTCTTGGGCGGGAAGTAGTTAAATTCATATAAAAATGGATAGTAAATAAATAAATGTAGCTCTGTGTAAAATTATAAATGTAAAGTGCAAATCTCTAAAATAAATAAATCTTACATATAAATGAATAGTCCATAAAATGAAAAAATTAAGAAATAAAACATGAAAAACTCTTCTTATGATCAGTGTATTCACACAATTCCACCACAGTGGAATATCAAAGTTTCAGCGTCTCTTGGATGCCATTTTTTTTCATTGGAGTCTACCTCTCCCCGTGGGAGCTTTGCTACACAGTGGATTGTAAGATGCTGATACTGAGTCAAATTCAGATACTTATAGTGCTTGCATTAAAAAAAGAAATTAAGGGGCATGTCCTGAACATGGAGCTGTGAGGCTGCGCTTGGTCCGCGCTCCGCTTCCACAGCTACTCCACCAGCAGCATACCCGAGATCCTGGGCCCTGACACGGCCCAGGACATGTCAAAGAGGTGGCGGATGAATCAAGGCAGGGGCAGCTGGATTCTTACTTTCCTGGGACTCGCTGCAAGGCCCAGGAAAAATCCAAGATGGCGCCGGTCAGCAAAACGGCGAAGCAGCATGCGTCGGAACAGAAGCAGCCCACACAGCCTGCCATGTCTCCGCAGCCATCACCCAGATCGGTGAGTGACTCTGCACCCCCGGCCTCCCGGCCTCCCCTGGGTCCTCTGTGTCCAGGGCAGAGGTATCTGACATTGCAGACCTCATGGAGGATGGGGATATCAAGAGGCATATCTGGTCCCTCCCCACTAGAGAGGATCTAGAGAGATTCACAGCAAGGGTGGAAAAGGCATTCAAAGAAGATATAGCACAGTTTAAGGAGGACACCACACACTTGGGCACTAGAGTGGAAATGCTAGAACAAAGGCTGGATGAGGCTCTCCCTTCTATGTCAGCTATTCAAATGAGATGTGCAGCCCAACATCAAAAGCTGGACTTACTGTTGTCACAACTTGGCGATTTTGAAAACCGTAGCAGGAGGGCTAATATTTGTATCCGTGGTATGCCAGAAGTTACAGCCCCCAAAGATATCATCCCCTCCTTGCAAGTAATATTCCGGGAGATCCTAGAACTCCCAGATATGGTGCATATAGAGATTGACCAAGCCCACCGGGCCCTGAGACCGCCATCCCAGGATGCTGACCACACCAGAGACATAATATGCAAGCTGCATAAATATACCATCAAAGAACGAATAATGCAAAAGATGCGCAACAGGCCCTTCTTTGATTTCGATGGCGCTCACCTCTGTTTTTTTCAAGACATCTCTAGGCGCATGCTTATGCAGCATCGGGCCCTGAAACCTGTGTTAGTAGCCCTCCATACTGCTGGGGCCTTCCCTTCTACTTACAGGCTACTAAAGATGGCCGCTCGACTACTTTACGCACCAGAGATGACCTTCCTCACTTCCTCTCAGCTTTGGGGCTAGGAAAGGTTGACTTTCCAGATTGGCGTGGGGACCCTGAGTTGGCAAACTTTCCAGCCATCAGACTCCCCCAGCCCTGGACGCAGATGCCTCAACGACGCGAACATAGAGGCAGCCGCCACCATTAGGATGTGGACACCTCTCCTGGCCCCTCTTTAATAAGGGACTGATGGTAATGCCTAGATCTCAAACCTCACCCCTATCCCTTAACATGGAAGCATCCCTTACTGCCAGATCACCCGAAGATTGGAGGCTTGACGCCTAACCTGGACCTATTTGTGCTTGATTTGTCTTGGCTTTGCTGGTGAACTTTGATGGCACAAAAGATGGACAAGACTTTGCCCTGCAACCTAATTAGATACATTTTAGGTTTGCTTCCAGATCCCTTCCCCATTTAGAATTATCCAGCCAGGACTCATCCACGTTTATGCAATCCCCCGAGTCCCGCCATTCTCCCACCCTGATACTTGGAATCACAGAGAGGCTCCTATGACGTGGGGGCGGAGCGGACCCTTTCCTCCTTCCCTCCTTCATGTTGGCCCACGACCCCCCAGCAGGCCGCCCACATACGGGTAATATTACCATTTGGGATGTCAGGTCTGGACAAGATGGGATCCCTGAGAAAAGGGGGCTCCTCAAGCCCAGCCTGCACTTATTCAGAACCACTGTTAGGTTCTTTTTGAGTTTTTACGTTGCCTATGTTTATGCTGACATTAACGATTGTTTTTCTCTCGTCTTTCCACTTTTCTCCCCTATCCTTTTTTCCCTTCTTGGTCTTACCCCCCCTCCTTTATTAACAGGACCCGCCGGATTAACACTGCCCGATTCGGACCCCGCCGCCGGGATCAAAGCCAGCCTACATCGTCATGCCTCAATGACAGCTATTAAGGTAATCTCATATAATGTCCGCAGTCTTTGCTCCCCCTGCAAGCGTAGTAAATTGTGGTGGAAACTGAAAAAATTGAAAACGCAGATAGTCTTTCTGCAGGAAATGCACTTTACTCATCAATCCATACCCAAGTTACCGACCCACATATATAGCCAATGGTACCTCAGTACCTCCTCAGTCAATAAGTCCAGAGGTACTGCAATAGCTGTCCACAAAAACTGCCCCTTCCAACATACAGGTGACCTGGTTGATCCCCTGGGGAGATACGTCTTCCTGAAGGGGACCATTGTGGGTACTAAGTACACCTTCGCCAATATATACTCCACTAACTTGAATCAACTGACCTTCCTTGACACAACCTTAGAGCACCTAGAGAGGTTCAGAGAGGGGTCCCTAATTCTAGGAGGCGACTTCAATGTATGCCCAGACCCATCCCTGGAGACCTCACACAGCCGTCCTCCACACTCACATGCCTTCCTTAGACATTTCCGGAGGTCCCTCAAGACCGTAGGCCTGGTCGACAGCTGGAGGGTCCTGTACCCCACAGAAAGAGACTACAGCTACTATTCAGCAGTACACAACATCTATACATGCATAGACTTGATCTATGTTGACCGCCTGACCCTAGAGCTCCTCCAAAGCTCTTCCTTAGGAAACATTACCATTTCGGACCATGCTCCGGTCGCTGTTACCTTCACCATACCAGCGGGATCTCATAGATCGTGGAACTGGCATCTCAATGAAAACTTATTAGATGACCCTGTAGTGGAAACTAAGATTTCAGACACATTAAAGAACTACTTTCGAGAGAATACATTAGAGGACTTAAAGCGGAGTTCCACACAAAAATGGAACTTCCGCTTTTCGGAACCCTCCCCCCCTCCGGTGTCATATTTGGCACCTTTCAGGGGGGGAGGGGGGTGCAGATACCTGTCAAAGACAGGTATTTGCACCCACTTCCGGCATAGACTCCCATGGGAGTCTATGCCTCTTCCCGTCCCGACCGCGCTGTCTGCTGGGAACACACAGCTCCCAGCAGAGAGTGGGGACCACTAGGGACGCGCAGCGCAACTCGCGCATGCGCAGTAGGGAACCGGGAAGTGAAGCCGCAATGCTTCACTTCCTGACTCCCTCACCTAGGATGGCGGCGGCAGCTGCCGAGAACCGAGCGGGTTCTCGGCGTCCCCTGCCGACATCGCTGGACCCCGGGACAGGTAAGTGGCAATGTATTAAAAGTCAGCAGCTGCAGTATTTGTAGCTGCTGGCTTTTAATATTTTTTTTTTTTGGCGGTGTGGGTGAACCCCCGCTTTAAGCGAGGGTACAACTTGGGAATGCCACAAGGCAGTGATAAGGGGTGAGCTTATCGCCCAGGGCACTAGACTGAAAAGAGAACGGCAAGCAGACTACCACAGTGTCCTTACCGCACTCCAGCAAGCGGAACTTAAGCACAAAATTTGGGGTGCCCCAGAAGCCCTACGGGAATTAATAGAGCTCAGGGACCTATTCTCATGGTTACTAGAACGCCAGGCGCGCAGACAATTGCAGTATTTATCCCATAAGTACTATGAACATAGTAATAAGTGCGGACGCATGTTGGCAAGAGCCCTGCGCACAAAATGAGCCAAAATGCAAGTACACATACTCCGCTCCTCCACAGGAGACATGACATTCCAATCCTCCAAGATAGCAGCAGGGTTTAGAGACTATTACGCTGACCTTTACAACTTGGACATGAACATAACCCCAGATGCCAAGGTGACCAGACTGACAAAAATTTGTGACTACCTATCCGTTAATGGACTGCCCCCCCTAACCGAGGACCAACTAACTGACTTAGACTCCCCTATCACTACCGCAGAGATCGAGTCCACCATCAAATCACTACCCAATGGGAAAAGCCCAGGCCCTGACGGGTTCACCAAAGCGTGCTATGCTAAATTCTCCCCGATTCTCGCGACCCATATGTGTAGGTACTTTAACTCCCTAGCACGTAATATCCCCCCTGAGGCTCTTTTAGCACACATATCGGTTATACCAAAAGAGGGTAAAGACCCTACTGTCCCACAGAGCTACTGTCCCACAGAGCTACCGCCCCATATCCCTCCTGAATACGGACATAAAAATTATGGCGAAAATCCTAGCAAACCGTCTGAAACATCTTGTACCCCTTGTGATACACCCAGACCAAACTGGTTTTATTACAGGACGTGAAGCCCGAGACAATTCCATGCAAGCAATCCAACTTATACACTGGGCCAAGAACAGAGAAGTTCCCCTTCCCTACTTAATACTTTCTAGTGACGCAGAGAAGAATTCGACCGCTTTTACTGGTCCTACCTCAGAGAGGTTTTAACCTTACTGGGGCTGGGCCTGAATATGCTAGCCTGGATACTGTCCCTCTATTCAGAACCTAGTGCACAGGTTAAGGTTAATGGAGTCTTCTCAACCAGGTTCCCGATCAGGAACGGCATGAGACAGGGGTGCCCACTCTCCCCCCCCCCCCCTCTTTGCTTTGGCTCTTGAGCCACTATTACACAGAGTGAGAGCAAATACTGATAACACAGGCCTGACAGTGGGAGCTGTGGAACATAAACTTTCGGCTTACGCAGACAATTTACTGTTTCACCTATTCAACCCCCTGATCTCACTGCCTGTCCTGATGCTGGAACTCCAATATTTTGGAACACTCTCTAACTTTAAGATTAATTATAATAAATCAGAAATTCTGCCCATATGCCTATCTACTCCTATGAAAAATAGCTTAAAGGCTGCATTCCCTTTCACATGGACTAACACTTCCTTACGCTACCTGGGCATACAACTAACAGACAGCTTCAACAACTTATACACAACAAACTACCCCAGATTATTGACTGAAATCCAACAAGACTTAACACGATGAACGAAAATAGCTTTCACGTGAATGGGCAGGGTAAACATAACAAAAATGAATGTTCTCCCTAGAATTTTGTTCTATATGCAAATGCTCCCCATATCCCTACCCAAAACCTTCTTCACACAAGTGTCTAACATGCTTACTACTTTCATATGGAACTTGCGGAAGCCACGAATAGCTATGAAGGTATTAAGGCGCCCTAAGCACCATGGACGTTTGGGTGTCCCAGACTTGCAGCGGTACTGCCAGGCCATTGTCCTGCAGAGGATTCTAAATTGGTGCTTCCATGGTCAATCCAAACTATGGGTGACCATGGAAAAATTTATGGCAGGCAGGAACCTGTACTATGCCCTGTGGCTTTCGTGGGAACACAGGGGATTGTCTGAAACTTTGTCCCCGTTAGGGATGAGCTTCATGTTCGAGTTGAACCCATGTTTGACTCGAACATCGTCTTTTCGATCGTTCACCGAATTGCGAACGATGTGGGCCATTCGCGCCAAATTCGTGTGGCGTGTCATGGCCCATAATTCACTGTGGCATCGCAGTGCATTGCTGGCTGATGATTGGCCAAGCATGCACTATGACCCGCATGCTTGGCCAATCACAGCGCCGTCTGAACAGAGAGCCGTAATTGGCCAAAGCCAAAGAGGCTTTGGCCAATTATGGCTCAGGGGAGTTAGTACACACCCCACACTATATAAGGCCGCCTGAATGGTTGCCCTGTGTAGTGTGTGTTCCGGCGTTGAAAGAGATAGACAGAGAGACAGTGTCATTTGATTTAAGTTAGATAGATTAGGCAGGACAGTCAGTGAGTTAGCTGCACTTACAGTGTATTGTGTATATATATGCATCCCAGGTGTTGTGTATATATATATATATATATATATATATATATATACATATATATATATATATATATATATATATATATATATATATATATACACTGTATTCAGTTTAGCTAGATCCGTTCCTGTTATCTTCCTACTGACAGGCAGGCTTGTCTTGTTACAGTATTTACAGCTACCTGAAGAAAATTGCTGGTGTTCTTTTGATCCTATTAGTACCACAGTCAGGCAGCTACACTATTTACAGTTAGTGTAGTGCGTCCTCCTCACAGTGTTCAGCTAAAGCTACAAGTTAGTTTAGTGTGACCTCTGCACAGTGTTCAGCTAAAGCTACAAGTTAGTGTAGTGCGTCCTCCTCACAGTGTTCAGCTAAAGCTACAGGTTAGTTTAGTGTGACCTCTGCACAGTCTTCAACTAAAGCTACAAGTTAGTGTAAGAAATAAAAAGTGCAGCGCTATATTTAAACACATCTACAAGTGTGAAAGTGACTTGGAGGGGTCTATAAATAGATCACTTCTATATAAAGATATGGCTCACGACTTTAAACACTCCTAGATAGGACCTCTTGGATAAAGGAGCGTATTCGGTTGTTAGCCAGAGTCTTCTACCGGATATCGCTCACTTGGCATCCTCCGTATATGATCAGGGAAGAAGAAAAGAGAAAAGCTTCCACATGGTGTAAATCCAAGTAAAAAAAGGAAATTTTATTGATAAAAATTCCAATAAAAAATTCAAGCTTAAAAGTTCGGTTCATATGAACAAAAATCTAGCGCAGTAAAATATGGTGGCTGTGGTAGCGTCACACACCCGACGCGTTTCATCTACCAAGACTTCAACTGGGGTAAAAGTTGAAGTCTTGGTAGACGAAACGCATCGGGTGTGTGACACTACCACAGCCACCATATTTTACTGCACTAGATTTTTGTTCATATGAACCAAACTTTTAAGCTTGAATTTTTAATTGGAATTTTTATCAATAAAATTTCCTTTTTTTACTTGGATTTACACCATGTGGAAGCTTTTCTCTTTTCTTCTTCCTTGATCATATACGAAGGATGCCAAGTGAGCGATATCCGGTAGAAGACTCCGGCTGACAACCAAATACGTTCCTTTATCCAAAAGGAGCAGGTCCTATCTAGGAGTGTTTAAAGTCGTGAAGCTCTTCCCGGCTCCCCCCCACGGATTGAAGACATCTTTAAATCTACCGTCCAGACGGTAAAAGCTTATATGACTCACCGCCAACGGCCAGTGAGTCCACCGTTTCTGATAAGGACACTTTATTTACATCCCCTTCAGTTGAATGCAAGAAGATTTATTCCTGATTTTAACATGCATGTAGCAGGGTGAGATACGAATATAAGTTCTGGGACCACTTCCACATTCGAAAGAACTATTATACCCCCAGAGACTTTTTTGAGTCCATTCATTCACATGTGTTACTTTTTCACTATATAAGTTTTTTATGATACCTCTTAAGTTTATGCTTTTTAGGACTGTCATGATGCAGTTACATTGTTTGTGTGTGACAACACTTCCTTATTGAGTATATTGTATAAATATTCATAGGTGTCTTCACATGACTTCCTTTTTTTGATACCTATAGATCAATAGTGTTGGTCATAACCATATCTTTATATAGAGGTGATCTATTTATAGACCCCTCCAAGTCACTTTCAGACTTGTAGATGTGTTTAAATATAGCGCTGCACTTTTTATTTCTTATCCCTATACACAATTTGTCTAATTGTTAGTGTTGGCCGCTTTACACAATTGAGTTGGAGCAGCAGTTTCTTCTTCCTCTATTTACAAGTTAGTGTAGTGCGTCCTCCTCATAGTGTTCAGCTAAAACTACAAGTTAGTGTAGTGCGTCCTCCTCACAGTGTTTATTTAAAGCTACAAGTTAGTTTAGTGTGACCGCTGCACAGTGTTCAGCTAAAACTACAAGTTAGTGTAGTGCATCCTCCTCACAGTGTTCAGCTAAAGCTACAAGTTAGTGTAGTGCATCCTCCTCACAGTGTTCAGCTAAAACTACAAGTTAGTGTAGTGCGACCTCTGCACAGTGTTCAGCTAAAGCTACAAGTTAGTGTAGTGCGTCCTCCTCACAGTGTTCAGCTAAAGCTACAAGTTAGTTTAGTGTGACCGCTGCACAGTGTTCAGCTAAAACTACAAGTTAGTGTAGTGCATCCCCCTTACAGTTTTCAGCTAAAGCTACAAGTTAGTGTAGTGCATCCTCCTCACAGTGTTCAGAAAAAGCTACAAGTTAGTGTAGTGCATCCTCCTCAGAGTGTTCAGCTAAAACTACAAGTTAGTGTAGTGTGACCTCTGCACAGTGTTCAGCTAAAGCTACAAGTTAGTGTAGTGCGTCCTCCTCACAGTGTTCAGCTAAAACTACAAGTTAGTGTAGTGCGACCTCTGCACAGTGTTCAGCTAAAGCTACAAGTTAGTGTAGTACGTCCTCTGAACAGTGTTCAGCTAAAGCTACAAGTTAGTGTAGTGCGTCCTCCTCATAGTGTTCAGCTAAAACTAGAAGTTAGTGTAGAGCGAGCTCTGCACAGTGTTCAGCTAAAGCTACCTGTAGAAGGTTGGTGGTGTTTTCCTGATCCTATCACTACCGCAGGCAGCTAAATAAGCTACAAGTTATTTTTTTGCGAGCTCTGCACAGTGTTCACCTGAAGCTACCTGTAGAAGGTTGGTGGTGTTTTCCTGATCCTATCACTACCGCAGGCAGCTAAATAAGCTACAAGTTATTTTTTTGCGAGCTCTGCACAGTGTTCACCTAAAGCTACCTGTAGAAGGTTGGTGGTGTTTTCCTGATCCTATCACTACCGCAGGCAGCTAAATAAGCTACAAGTTATTTTTTTGCGAGCTCTGCACAGTGTTCACCTGAAGCTACCTGTAGAAGGTTGGTGGTGTTTTCCTGATCCTATCACTACCGCAGGCAGCTAAATAAGCTACAAGTTATTTTTTTGCGAGCTCTGCACAGTGTTCACCTAAAGCTACCTGTAGAAGGTTGGTGGTGTTTTCCTGATCCTATCACTACCGCAGGCAGCTAAATAAGCTACAAGTTAGTGTAGTGCGTCCTCCTCACAGTGTTCAGCTAAAACTACAAGTTAGTGTAGTGCGACCTCTGCACAGTGTTCAGCTAAAGCTACAAGTTAGTGTAGTGTCCTCTGAACAGTGTTAAGCTAAAGCTACAAGTTAGTGTATTGCGTCCTCCTCACAGTGTTCAGCTAAAACTACAAGTTAGTGTAATGCGAGCTCTCCACAGTGTTCAGCTAAAGCTACTTGTAGAAGGTTGGTGGTGTTTTCCTGATCCTATCACTACCGCAGGCAGCTAAATAAGCTACAAGTTAGTTTTTTGCGAGCTCTGCACAGTGTTCAGCTAAAGCTACCTGTAGAAGGTTGGTGGTGTTTTCCTGATCCTATCACTACCGCAGGCAGCTAAATAAGCTACAAGTTAGTTTTTTGCGAGCTCTGCACAGTGTTCAGCTAAAGCTACCCGTAGAAGGTTGGTGGTGTTTTCCTGATCCTATCACTACCACAGGCAGCTAAATAAGCTACAAGTTAGTTCTTTGCGAGCTCTGCATGGTGTTCAGCTAAAGCTACCTGTAGAAGGTTGGTGGTGTTCTCATACTACAGGAAGGCAGTTGATTTTGCTAGCTGCAGTATCAGTATATATATATATATATATATATATATATATATATATATATATATATTAGTATGTCTGGAAGGCCAACAAGGAGAGGCAGACAGTCACAAGCCAATAAAAGAGGGCAAGCAGGCTCTGTGTCTAGAGGCAACAGTGCTGGTCATGGAGACGGTGCATCCTCATCAGCATGTGGCCGTGGGACACACTTGGCCTTTTTTTCGGCAGCTGGCCATGTTGAGCCGCAACATGCGGAAAACTTGGTCGAGTGGATGACCAAGCCGTCCTCATCCTCCTCATCCTCTCTCACCCATGCTCTGGGTACTTTGTCTGGCAAAGCAGCTGCCAATGCGGCCTCTTCCCTCAGCTCAATGGCATCAGTGACTCCTTCCCTAGCCCCACCATGTCCTCCTGAGGAGTCCCTCGAACTGTTTGACCACAATGTTGGGTACATGCTCCAGGAGGATGCCTAGTGTTTAGAAGGCTCTGATGATGATACTGAGCTAGATGAAGGCAGTAACGTGAGCACGGACAGAGGGGGTGCCCAAGAAGGACAGCAATCTGGCAGTCATGCTCCCCCTGCTGCAGCATACTGCCAGGTTTGCTCCAGTGATGAGGAGGGAGGGGATGATGAGGTCACTGACTCAACGTGGGTGCCTGATAGGAGAGAGGAGGAGGCACATTACCAACGAGGCAGGATGCCCTCCAGGGGCCAGCCTAAGGGCAGCACACTGACTGCATCACACCCCAAAGCTCCACATGTGCAGGGCGCTGCTGTCTCTGCACATTATTCCAAAAGTTCTTTGATGTGGGCCTTTTTTGAGACAAGTGCATCAGATGGCACCGCTGCTATTTGCAACATATGTCTCAAGCGTATCTCGTGTGGCCAAAACATCTCCCGCTTAGGCACCACATGCTTGACCAGACATATGTTGACCTGCCATGCAGTTCGTTGGCAAGCGTATCTAAAAGACCCACACCAAAGAACAAAGAGGACCTCTCCTTGCTCCTCATCAGCTGAGATCTCCAACCCCACTATACCTTCATTCCTGTCTGAGACCTGCATTGAGAGAAATGAAGGTGTAGAATTAGGTGTGTCACAGCCAAGTACTTATGGGCAATCTGCTTTCGGTACACCGATGTCAGATTGTACCAGGCAAATTTCCCTGCCCCAGCTGCTGCACCGCCGAAAGAAGTTCGCTCACAGCCATCCACATGCCCAGCGGTTGAATGCTAGCTTGGCAAAATCGCTAGAACTTCAACTGCTGCCTTTTCAGTTGGTAGACTCTGCCCTCTTCCGTGAGTTTGTAGAATGTGCGGTTCCTCAGTGGCAGGTACCTAAACGCCACTTTTTCTCACGGAAGGAGATTCCGGCTCTCTACCAGCACGTAGAAGGCAATGTCCATGCCTCGCTGGACAGGGCGGTCAGCGGTAAGGTGCATATTACCGCTGACTCATGGTCCAGCAGACATGGACAGGGATGTTACCTAAGTTTCACCGCGCATTGGGTGACTCTGCTGGCAGCTGGGAAGGATGCAGGACAAGGTGCAGTAGTGTTGGAGGTTGTTCCACCACCACGCCTCCAAAATGCCACTATTAATGATTGTGACACACCTCTCTCCTCCACCCCCTCCTCTTTTTCTTCCTCCATGGCCTCTTTCTGTGCTTTGTCCTCGGAACCAGAGGTGCTCCGTAGCCGTTCAAGGTGCTACGCAAGTATTCAGGCCAAAAGATGCCATGCGGTGCTTGAGCTGGTGTGCTTGGGGGACAGGAGCCACACTGGGGCAGAGGTTCTGTCAGCTCTGCAGGGACAGGTTCAGAGGTGGTTGACACCACACCAACTTAAGGCAGGAATGGTGGTTTGCGACAATGGCACCAACCTCCTCTCTGCCCTCTGACAGGGACAAATGACCCATGTGCCCTGTTTAGCTCACGTCCTTAACTTGGTGGTGCAGCAGTTTTTGGGCAGGTACCCGGGCTTACAGGATGTCCTGAGGAATACTAGGAAAGTCTGTGTGCATTTCTGCCGGTCATATAATGCCAGTGCTCGGCTGGCAGACCTCCAAATGGAGTTTAACCTGCCCAAGAACCGCCTAATCTGTGACATGCCCACCAGGTGGAACTCAACGTTGGCTATGCTGCAGCGGCTGCACATGCAGCAGAGGGCCATCAATGAGTACCTGTGCTACTATGGCACCAGGACAGGGTCAGGGGAGCTTGTTTTTTTTTTCCCACGCCAGTGGGCCATGATCAGGGATGCATGCACTGTCCTGTCACCATTTGAGGAGGCCACGAGGATGGTGAGCAGTGACAGTGCATGCATCAGTGACACTGTCCCCCTTGTCCACCTGTTGGAGCACACGCTGCGTGGAATAATGGACAGGGCACTTGAGGCAGAACAGAGGCAGGAAGAGGAGGACTTCCTTAGCTCTCAAGGCCCCCTTTATCCACACAGGAAAAGGACGAGGAGGAGGAGGAGGAAGAGGAGGATTGTGTCAATATGGAGGTGGATCCTGGCACTCAGCATCAGCAACAGTCTTTAAGGGATCAGTCCCAAGAAACACATGGACTTGTACGTGGCTGGGAGGAGGTGGCTGTGGACCATGTCATCCTTAGTGACCCAGAGGACTCTGGACCGAATGCCTCAGCAAACCTACGCTGCATGGCCTCCCTGATCCTGCAAAGCCTGCGTAAGGATCCTCGTATTCGTGGTATCAAGGAGAAGGACCAATACTGGCTAGCAACCCTCCTTGATCCACCTTTCAAGGGTAAGGTTGCGGACCTTATCTTGCCGTCGCAGAGGAAGCAGAGGATGAAACATCTTCGGGAGACCTTGCAGAAAGGTCTGTGCAACACGTTCCCAGAGACTGGGAGGTTACAAACTCCTGTTTCTGGACAACGTGTTGCTGAGGCTTCGGTCAGTCAAAGAAGGAGCGGTGGAGAAGGTGGCTGTCTGACTGATGTGTTCAGACAATTTTTTAGTCCGCAGCCCCAAGGTATGATTGGTTCCAGCAACCATCGCCAGCGTCTGTTTTACATGGTGCAGGAATACCTAGGGGCAAGATCTGACTTGGACACCTTTCCCACTGAAAATCCTCTGGGTTACTGGGTCTTGAGGATGGATCACTGGCCAGAGCTTGCAAAGTATGCAATTGAGCTACTGGCCTGTCCTGCAACCAGCGTTCTTTCGGAACGCACATTCAGTGCTGCTGGAGGCTTTGTAACCGATCACAGGGTGCGTCTGTCCACCTACTCGGTCGATCAATTGACCTTCATAAAAATGAATCAGTCTTGGATCACCACCAGCTACCAAGCACCTGATGCTGATGTAACCGAATAATTTTTTTTGAAATCTCAGATCCCTTCAAAGACTGCCTATGCTGATTCTGAGTGACCATCCTGAGTAATTATCCTCTTCCTTCTCAATGATCACACTGATAGCTTGTAAGAACATTTTTGGTTCTGGGCACCGCCACCAGTGCCTAAGGCCCAATTTTTCAGCCCCTGTTTAACAGGGGCGTGTAATTATAACTTTTGATGCAATACTTTGCAGCAGGGCTCATTCCTGCGTTCCAACTAGAGTATCTGTGAGGGGTTGCAGTGTTGTGGCACCAGCACCAGTGCCTAAGGCCTAATTTTTCAGCCCCTGTTTAACAGGGGCGTGTAATTACAATTTTTGATGCAATACTTTGCATCAGGGCTCATGTCTGTGTTCCAACTAGAGTATCTGTGAGGGGTTGCAGTGTTGTGGCACCAGCACCAGTGCCTAGGGCCTAATTTTTCAGCCCCTGTTTAACAGGGGCATGTAATTACAATTTTTGATGCAATACTTTGCATCAGGGCTCGTGTCTGCGTTCCAACTAGAGTATCTGTGAGGGGTTGCAGTGTTGTGGCACCAGCAACAGTGCCTAAGGCCCAATTTTTCAGCCCCTGTTCAACAGGGGCATACAATTACAATTCTTGATCTAATATTTCACAGCAGGGCCCGTTTCTGCGCCCACCAAGAGTGAGTGAGGACTTACAGTGTTGTGGCACCAGCACCACCACCACCACCAAAGGCCCAAAGGCCCAACAGGGGCATGTAATTACAATTCTTGATCTAATATTTCACAGCAGGGCCCTGTGAGGGCTTACAGTGTTGTGGCCACAACAACACCTAAGGCCCAAATTTCTGCTGAGTATATAGGGCACACCCCTACTTTCAAACATCCAACTTACAAACGACGGCTACTTGCAAACGGAGGGAGACAACAGGAAGTGAGATGAAATTTACCCCTAGGAAGGGAAATTCTCTCCTGTAAGAGTTAATATGGGAAAAGCATGTCTCCTTTCCACTGATGCTTTATCACCAATCCTTGTTTCACAAAAAACCCCACATTTTCAAAAAACATTTGTCATTGGGACAAAATGTGAGGTGAAATCGTCTGAAGAGGAGCACAGACAGCAAAACAAATGTCACAGGGGTGATAACCCTTCCCTATGTTTTCCAAAAAGCTTAAAATAGATTTTCTGGCTGGAGCTAAACACGTTAAAAATGTACCAGTTCAAAATTACAAACAGATTCTACTTAACAACAAACCTACAGTCCCTGTCTTGTCTGCACTACCTGTATACTGCTGTTCAGAGTACAGAGCCTGTATACTGCTGTTTCCTTTTTTAATCTGGGTGCGGGGTTCCCCTTAATATCCATACAAGACCCAAAGGGCCTGGTAATGGACTTGGGGGTACCCATGCCGACATTACATTAAAGCCGCAAACAGTTTTAAATGACTTTTTTCCTTTAAAAATGACATTTTGTGCAGGGACTGTTCTAAGCACGGGAAACACGCAGAACTTTACAGGCATACTATAGACACCCCCCAGGGACGATATTTAAAGGAATATTTCACTTTTTTTTTTCCTTTAAGCATCATTAAATACACTTCTCCCGAAAAAACGGCCATTTTTAAAAGTTTTTTTTGCCTTGATACATGTCCCCTGGGGCAGGACCCGAGTCCCCAAACCCTTTTTAGGACAATACAATGCAAATTAGCCTTTAAAATGAGCACTTTTGATTTTGAACGTTCAAGTCCCATGGACGTCAATGGGGTTCTAACGTTCGTGCAAATTTTCGGTCCGTTCGCAGGTTCTGGTGCGAACCGAACCGGGGGGGGGTGTTTGGCTCATCCCTAGTCCCCGTTAATGATATCTACACTTAAAACATGGGACTGAATTAATCGAGCACTGAACTTGGCCCCCCTGTGTCCCCGCAGAAGCCTCTGAGTGGATTCCTCTGGTTCCCACTGGGGGAGCATGCGGGCTTCTTTGGAGCCTGGGTGGACGATAAGAATGCCAGCTGTGGTAAATTGCTGAGAAATTGAAAAATTTTGCCCTTTGAATCCCTGGGGAACAGACCTGGTAGACCGCAGCTCAATTTCTGGAAGTATAGACAGTTGCACCTCTTCTTCAAGGTACACAGTAGCTCTATAAGAGATATCTCATTGCTCACAGCATTTGAGAAAATGTTCATAGCGGAGGATCTGATCCCCCCCACATGATTTCAGAGCTTTATCTACTGATAGGGTCCTCGGCCTCTGCCTCGGCCTCTAAACCCATCTATACACGTGCCTGGGAAAGAGACCTTGGGAAAGTGTTCTCTGGATCTCAGTTAACACATTTATACCAACTTGCACATTCCAGCTCAGTGGACTCCAAGATACAGGAGACAAACTATAAATTGTTGACACGCTGGTACTGAGTTCCTTTTGACTTAGCATGGATATATCCGGCCAGCTTGGATGTGTGTTGGCGAGGATGCGGAGGCCGAGGTACCCTCTTACACCTGTGGTGGGAGTGCCCTCGAATAGAGGCATATTGGTGGATTATTAGAGACCAGATTAAATATATCCTTGGGATAGAAGTTCCCTTCTCCCAGATCATTTCCTCCTGCATATCCCTCCCATGCCAGTCAGTCGCTACAAGAAGTGCGCACTGCCCCACTTACTAAATGCTGCTAAGCAGCTACTTCCAATCTTTTGGAAGAAGGCAAAGATACCGAGCAAAGAGGAGTGGATATGTAGGGTAAATGAGATAAGAGAAGCAGAGGAATGGGTAGCAAAAGGTAAGGGCACTACGGACAAGCATACAGCCATATGGTCAGTATGGATAGAACACTTCCACGACACTATCCATGTGTCCTCCAGTCTAGACGTGTCCTTATTAAAGCTGGCAGACCCAACATTGGGTCATCGTGACCTCCCTAAGTAATAGCCACCACTAGGATCTTCTAGACCGATGCATGGACCGCGTACATAACATATGTGTTTTTACCAAGGCATGGAGGCTACCTGGCAGTGGATTATCCGGAGTGGAACATAGGAGACCTACACAGATTTAAGGTGTGATCCTGATGCCCCTTTTCCCACACCACTAACCCTCTACCCACTCCCCCTTCTCTTTTTCTCTCCTCTTCCTCTCTGCCCTGTCCTATCTCAAATAAGTACTGTAATTGGTAGATTTATATGCTGAATGACCAGAATGTGGGAAATTATTGATAACAAAGTTGATGACCACTTTATTACAAGGTGGGGGTGGAGTGGAGCCGTGCCCCTGGCTGGGAGGGCTGGGGGGGGCTGGGGTGTACCTGTGGTCCGGGAGGTGCACCGGGGGAGAACAGTAGGAGGCCTTCATGGCCCCCTCTTCTGGTGTGGACCCTGGGCGGGGGTGATCTCGTGCTCCCTCGGCTTTCTTTTCCCTGGCTGGGGAGACCAACATGGCTCAGGTGAAGAAACCCACGGAAAGATAGTGGGCTCAGCTGGCCGCCACTTCATGGAGGCTAAGGCCTAATAACAACTTTTATATGAAACACTAAAAGCACACATTCTCAATGTCTGCATTGCCTTTCTAGTATCACACTATTCCCTTTACTCTCTTTCTTTTTTTCTTTCCATTTATTATTTATTTTATTTACATGTTTGCAATCCATTACTACTGTTGAAATGGGAAAATGTCTGTCACCATTGAGCATATACCGTACTATGTTTATTAAGCTGTGACCGAATACAATAAAGAAAGTTTAAACAAAAAAAAAGAAATTAAAACAGATTTAGTTTTGTTTTTATATCTGTCTGGAGTTTAGCTTTAACATGTATCTATATCATTTGTAGCTCAGATATAGCTTATTTTCAATAAAACACCACTGAACAGTAATGCTGCCACAACAGAAATGTGTTTTATAAATCTTTTCCAAAGGTACTAGGTTGAAAGTAAGTCAAAATCACAGTGTTTTACAATTAAAAATACCAACTAGTATCATTACAAATTACTCTATTACGCTAATAGAAGAAAAATATACCCTATTGATTTCCTTTAAGTGCTGCCTCTTTTATGACCTATGCAGTAATAGAAAAAGATGTTTAAATGAAAATATTATAGGGCAAACCTGTGTTTTTTATGGATCCTAGGGTATATGACATTATTTTAAAATTATTATCGATATTAGCACTATTAGCCTCCATAACTGGACAGGTATGCCAACACTTAAAAAGAAGAATTTTTTTTTCCTGAAAAGTAAAGCCACATTTAGAGAATCATAAAGTTACAGCAGTAAAAAGAAAAACTTTTTATTAAGGAAAAAGTCACTTTACAGTGAACTAAAGTAAAGAGACTGACAATGAAAAATAAGTACATTTCTTAGGGGAAAAACTTTCTGCAGGTTTCAGTTAAATCAGAATAGGCATCATAGACTTTCCAACTTGTCCCAGAAATGGAAACTGAAAAAGAATTTAATTCCAAAAAAGATTTTTTTTTTTCAAAGAGTACAACAGTACAAAACTAAAGCATCATTGCCTTCCAACTGCGAAGCACAACCACTCATGGATCAGAAAAATCATTTCTGAAAAATGTGGGTTTTCTCACTGTGTGGCAACACTGCACTAAAGCCTCATCCAATCATGTTGGACTTTCAAACTTGAACTAAGCATGATCTGACAATAAAAAAATAAAAAATGAACAAGTATATCATTCTAAGGTAGGTGATGTTTTGGGATGTTTTTTTTTTCTTTGCTTCAAAGATTTATTGTAAATAAAAGGATTTAGGAATTTAAATGTAATGCTTTATAATTGTAGTCATGTACAAGCACCCATAAATATTTCATACTAACTGGAAAATATGTAACCATATTAATTGGCGACCCAGGGCAGCAATGTAAAAGGTCTAGAAAAAAGTCAGTGCTTAAAAGTCAGTGGCAGCTACAAGCAAAGGTCTATATACAAAGCCTCTTACGATATCATAAAAATTGGGCAGCACCAAAAACCACAAAAGCATATATATAAAAAAAAAACAGGGAAAACTTATTGACTCGAGTATATGCCTATAGGGTCAGAAATGCGCAGCTACTGCAAGTGGATAAGAGGGTCAACAATGCCCATTTGCAGTCTCACTGTGCCCATTTGCATGCAACACTGTGCCCATTTGCAGCCATAGGTCCCCCAAACTTCAAACTCTGTAGTTAAGGGGTTCCTAGATGCCTCCTAGCTGCAGCCAAAATTTGGGGTCTCTGGACCCAAAGGGTCCTGAAATGACATTGCTGCAGATGGACACAGTTGACTGAATTTGGGGCCCTGTATCTCAAGGCAACTTGATGCTAGGAACCCCAAATTTAGTGTGCCAACCCAGTCGAACTAGCACTACAACATATCCAAAGCTGGGGTTCCTAGCACCAAGTGGCCCTGAGATACAGGGCCCCAAAATCGGTTTGGAAAATGTCAAGCACTTTTCTGCAGCAGAAAATTACATTTTCCGAACCGACTTTGTGGCCCCATATCTCGGGGCCACTTGGTGCTAGGAACCCCAGCTTTGGATATTTTGTAGTGCTAGTTCCACTGGGTTTACACACCAAATTGGGGTTCCTAGCTCCAAGTGGCCCCAAGATACAGGGCCCCAAAGTCGGTCCAGAAAATATCATTCTCTGCTGCAGAAAAGTGCTTAACTCGAGTATAAGCTGAGGGGGGCATTTTCAGCACAAAAAAAGTCAGAAATTCCATTCGTGTGTATGCAATTCCGATGTGCAAAAAACCTTGCATGCTCAGAATCAAGTACAAGACGGAGTTGCTCAGTCTAGTAAAATGACCGTGCGTAATGGGGATGGCATATTCGTCACACTGCAAATTTTTACATTTTTCAATGCAGCGCATTCTCTTCTTCTTTATAATGCTAGAAGAATAAAGTTGTTTTGCTGCTGATATTCTCAGTGTTCTCACAAACTGATTTCTTTATTATTTCCTGTGATCTCATGACTAATCTTTTTTGTTTTTAAAGCCAGATCTCCATAATAATGTTTTTTTTTTTTTTATAGTCATTTTTTACTTTTTTTAATCAAGATCTCCTGTTGTATTTTTTTTATTTTTATTATTTTATAGTGATCTCCATTTTTTTTTTATGTCACCTTTCCACAACACCATTATTATCTTGTATTTGTAAACCTCAAGGAGGTTGCTTGGTGTCCCTTGTTAATTTGACATTGTATTTTTGAAATGTACCTGTCCTATTTGAAGAAAAACACATTGGCAAGTATTTTCATATAAAAAAATCTCCATTTATTCTGGCTCATAATAACAAAATAAAGAGGGAAGGCAACGCTGGAGAAACAGCTGGAATTTGCGAAGCCTTTGGCCCCCAGGGCAGACATCAACTCTGTGGATAAAAAAAATTGATAGCTTGAGAAGTCCATATATAAGGGAGCACAATCTGGTCCAGGACTCCCAGAGATCACGAACAGCAGCAGATGACATATATGTCCCCAGGCTGTGGTACTACAACAGCCTGTGTCTTCTGTCAGACCAGACTGAAGCCAGGCAATCACTTTCTTGTCTTCCATGCAACCTTCCCTCCAGGCTGCCATGCAGCCTTCCCTGCAGCCTTCCTTGCAGCCTTTCCTGCAGGCTGTGGCTCTGGAGGTGGACTTGTGGCAGGAGGAGGAGAAGGATGGGCGAGCGTACATAAGTGAACATCATCCGTCATTTGGCCACTCAATCCCTTATGGATGGCCTCAAAAATGATTGAAGGCGGAGGGGAGGGACCTGGAATTGGGTGAGACTGGGTCCCGCCACCTCCTGGCTGACACTAACTCCCACCTCTTGGATGACACTTCTCCCGCCTCCTCCTGTGTGCCGCATTCCAGAGCCTCGTCCTGGCTGAGGTCTTCCTGTGTATGAAAAAGGCAAAACACTTTTTGGTAAATCATTCATTTGTTAGCAATAATAACATCTAGTTAACAACAATTATTTTCCCACAAAAAATATGTTTAAAAATACTATAACGGTCTCCATCTGGGCTCCTCAATTTCTTCCAGGATGGAAGGCCCAGGTTGGTCCTCGGAAGCCTCAGCTGGGGTTGAGGGAAGGATGGATCGAAGGGGGGCCAGAAGAGTCAAAAGTGATTCCCTGGCTTCAATCTGGTCTTCTAGAAACCGCATCTTGTTTAAGTACCACAGACTGGGTAAATACACGTCTTCTGCTGCTGCTCCTGACCTAATGGACTTATGGACTTTCTAAAGCTCCTTCCTTTTCAAGCTACCAATTTTCTTGTCCACAAAATCAGTATAGGCCAGTCATGTCCCAAGTTAAAATGTTACCTTCGTTATTACATAACGCTTCTGTTCCTCCTTCCTCCACTCACAGATTGTACGTACAACGCACGCGTGTTACGCTTTATATGCACTGCACATGCATGAAACTATGCCCGCGTTGCCTGCCCCTGATGTTCTTTATCAGATATTCCCCATCTCTTTCGTCGCAGTGGGAGAGGAACTTGGCGGAGACACAGCAAGTGCTTAAAAGCAGTAATGAGGAGGAAAGCCTGGAGCAAGAAATGTCCCGATCCAGGAGGAGGAGATTTAAGACCTCAAATATGTCCTTTGAAGAGATGGTGGAGATTGTTGACATATTGAAGAGGGCTGACTATGAATGGAAGTATGGACCGTACCTAAACCCAAATGTGAAAAAGGCCAAGATCATGACTAAAGTTCTGAAGAGTCTGCGCCAGAATTTTGGGGTACGACAATCCAAGGAGCAATTGAGGAAACGCTGGTTGGACCTCAAATTAAGGGAGCAGGATCAGTATAGAAGGATCAAGAAAGTGCTTCTAAAAAGTAAGTACTTGTCGTGTGTTCCTATTCTTATTATTACTTGCATGCTGCTCCATGTGCTTTTCTTTACTGTTGTACAGTTTAAAATGGCTACTTTCAGGGTTAACTACATTTGGTCATGATAATTTGTATAAAAAGAAGTTTAGGACATTGTTGTCTAGATGTCTTTGAAACTAGAATGAATTGTAAACTTGATTCAGTGAAATGTAAGGAGAGGACACCCAGCAGCTGTTTACAAATCTGGACTTTGGAGCACTAGTGTGGGACACCAGAGCACATTTTTTAGGGTGACACACACAGGTGCTCCAGTGGATACTTGGGGTGTCTCCATGTGTGAAACTTGTCCAAAAAAGGTAAGTTTTCCAGCTTGGTTAAGGGAATTAATCATGTCTTCAATTTGGAACTCTGCCCAAACAGACAATTGTACACCACTTCCAAGCAATGTTTCACATTCATATTTCTAACTACAAATATCTGCATGCTAAGTATACGTTTTGTTTCATTCTCACAGGGGAGAAAATACTCACTCCATCGGAGGACACCAGGAACCCCCCACCTCCTGAAGGAGGGGAGCAGAGTATTGTGGTACCTCAGGATGTGGAGGAAGGAGAGGTGGAAGAAGTGCTCGAATTTGGCACCACAACAGGTCAGTGTCGGACACCACAGATTCAGGTAATAGATGTATGCCTGCATATTTTTAATACATGGTGTGTATTTTTATTTTAGGTGATGTTCAGGTTGTGGTACTAAAATCCTATCATTTCACCAGTGACAGCCCCCAACGGATTAACCAGGAAATCATGTTTTGTAGTCACGATTTGGACATTATCCAAGAAAAAACCAAGGAGATTGAACAAAGACCGAAGAACATGATTGATGTACTAGGGAGAATTTAAATCCTAAAAAGATTCCTGGAATTTATTTTTTTATTTAAAAAAATGTATCTAAAGTTTTAATAGAGTTTAAAAGCCAAATTTGGAAGACGCACACAGTGTGTCAACATGTGCTATCTGCCATCAGGGGATTTCAATGTACGTGTTTTGTGAGTGCAACCCCTTCCTCCCAACTCTAGTAGGTGAGAGGAAGTGGTTGCACCCCCAAAACACGTCCATTGATCCCCCATGATAGGAGATAGCACATGTTGACATCAGGTATGGGATCAGAAAGGAAATCCCCATTTTGACTCACAATTTGTGTGCATCTTCTAAATTTGGCTTTTACAGGGGTGACTTCACCCCATCTGATGAAGGCAAGATCAAGACCTTTTTCACACTATAAAATGTCTGATATTGCCTTCTTTTTTGCAATGTTGAACTTTGTAAGTTGCAAAGTTGTGTATGTTATGTTTGTAAACATGCCTGTTTCTGTATTTTTTTATAAATTTCAAGGTAAAACTTTGAAAAAAAAGATGTGTTTTTTTTACCGCCAAATGCTTTATAAAACGCACATGTGAATGTGCATGGAGTAAAATGTTTTATACTCAACAATGTGTGGCTTCTTCTTTCAGTGATCAATACCATTTTTTGTGTTAAGTTGGTGTTTACAGTGACAATCGGTGTTATTTAATAATGGAAAAACCACTTGGCACTACAAGTGCACTAGGAGAACCTAGGAGACAGCAAAAAGTAACCTAAGCAGCAAATGACAATCAAGATTTGATCTGATAAAATAGAAAATGTATTCAAAATGTGCTGGCATAGCAATGGCCCCCCTACCCGTAAAATATTCTACATATTTTTCTCGCACTTCACGGGCGTATTGGGGGGGCAAGCCAGGACGGCCAGCTTCCAGGGCCGTCATTGGAGTTTCTGAAAGTCCGGCCTCAGGCCCAACGGAGGCAACATAACTTGCATTATGTCTTTTTAAAAAATTGTGCAGGATGCAGCATCATAAAATGATATTGTTTAGTTTGTATTCCGCCATATTTATGGTTGTTTGAAATAGGTGGAACCGGCTGGCCAGGATCCCAAATGCATTCTCCATGACTCTTCTGGCTCTGGCCAGCCAATAATTAAAAACCCTCTTCTCCGGGGTGAGGGTCTTCTGGGTGAATGGCCTCATCACGTGGTCACCCAGACCGAATGTCTCATCTGCGACGGAGACAAATGGCAGCCCTTCCACATTCTCCTCCGGAGGTGGCAATCCCAAGCCACCACTCTCGAGACATCGATAGAACTCGGTCTGGGCAAATACTCCACCATCCAGCCATTCCTCCCCACGTCCACATATAAAAACTCATATGTCGCCGACACCACCGCCATCAACACAATACTATTACACCCCTTGTAATTATAATAGTATGACCCCGAATGGGGTGGTGGGACGATGTGGACATGCTTCCCATCGATTGCCCCTCCACAGTTAGGAAAGTCCCACTGCTGGGCAAATTGGGAAGCCACAGTCTGCCATTCCTGTGGTGTTGAAGGAAACTCTGGCGTCAAACAAAAAAAAAAATTAGTCATTTTGCACATAAACGTTGCAAGCAGATTAGACACAAACATTCTTAGCCAACATCAGTATAACATTTATTTTAAGTCATATTTAAAGGCAAAAATATAAGGCCCAATTATCAGATTCCTCATCCCCTCTGATGGCCCCTTGGAAATATTTTAGGGGGGTATGTTTTTGGACAGGTAACCCTCTCAACTTCATTGAGAGCTGAATGCATAAATAATGTGTGTTACTTTGGCCAGCCCCTCCTTACTTACACTATTGGCAGCCCACTGGACAGGTAAGAAGTATCGTAATACAAAAATATAAATACACACTGTACAAATGGAAGCACATTTTTACATTCTGCAATTACCTAACAAGATAATAGGAGAACAAAACTTTAAAAAGTACCATTTGAAAGTATTCAGACAGGCCCTTTCACTACATGCTTTGGGGAATTCATCCATAAATCTGAACACAAAATAGGTATGTATAATGTGTATGGGTTTGGCAAAGTCAGCAGATAGAGGATTGGTATCGGTTGACTTAGCGGTTGGGGGGAGGGAGGGTTCCAAATTATTTTGGGCACCCCAAAAAAAAGACTCTGGCACTCTGCCTGAATTTAAGGACACAAATAACATTTGGACACATTTTAGGGGGTGTTTAGGGTAAAGCACTACAATGGAGCTGACAAAATACATTGTTAAGTGACTAGGCTACGTGGATATGGGCCCAGGATAGCATGCTGGGGAGGTTAGTAAAGGCAAATATGCATGAAGGATAAAAACCAAACTTTTAAAAATTCCAGCAAGCATGAGAACAAAGGGGACATTCACAGCATATTGCAATCATGATAGTTAGGGAATGATGAAAGAAATACAATATATTAGCAAACATTAAATACATATTATGTGATGTTAAAGAAGAAATCTTACCTTAATATAGTCCTTATGCAGGACCTGAATAATAGCAGAATAGGTCTCTGGAATAATGAACCCCAGAGCCTGGGGGGAGATGCCTCTCGAGAACTTGAGGTCCTGTTGACTTCTCCCAGTTGCCAAGTACCGCAACGTGGCGACAAGCCTCTGCTCGGGAGTGATGGCTTGCTGCATGCAGGTGTCCTGCCTGCTGATATAAGGGGACAGCAAAGCCAACAAATGGTGAAAAATGGGGTCTGTCATCTGGAGATAATTCCTGAAATCATCAGCGTTATTCTCCTGGATGTCCCGCAACAAAGGCATATGAGAGAATTGGTCACGCTGAACTCCTCCTCGCCCTGTTCATGGACTGGGGTCAAAGCTAGAAGCCCAACACCAAGCCCCTGCACAGCATGAACTCTACAACAACCACATATCCAACCACATATCCACAACATGGCTTCAAAACGGTCGGCTGGTCGGAACAAACTAAACAGAACACACTGAAGAACAGCAAGGCCTGTGAAGAGGGAGCTGAAAATCAGTAACGAGCGGACAAGAATGCACTGAAAAACAGATACGAACCAACTTCACACACTGGAAACCAGATACAAACCCACAAGCACAAACTGAACAGCAGTAAAACGATCTGAAAAAGCAGGAGTCTGAAAAGCATGAATCGTCTCTCACCAAGCTTCTACTAACACGAGATAAACACAAGATTAGCAGAAGGAGCCCAAAGGGTGGTGCACTGGCTATTGAACTTACCTTTTCTAGTCCCGTTGTACGTGTTGTATGTCACCACGTTTTGGACGGTCTGACTTTGGTGTGACCGTGTGTATGCAAGACAAGCTTGAGCGGAATTCTGTCGGAAAAACCATCATAGCTTTTTCTGACGAGAATTCTGACCGTGTGTACAAGGCTTACTGGCAACTTAGCAAGCCAACTTCTTTATTTGTAGTTAAAATGTGAGTCTAGCACTATATCAGCTTACAAAAAATGATATAGCACTCCATAGGAATTCTCTGTAAGATGTTGATATCCCATTAAAAAAATAAGGTGCCTCAACTTGTTCTGCCCATTGGGCCTTATTCAGTTACTGTGTTTATGTGATTAAAGAATATTCCTTGATTTACACCAAGCTAGTTATATGCATAGCATAGGCTCCACCTACTGTCCCTTTCTGGTATAGCTTTATCTGCTTGTTTTAGTTACATACCGTATATACTCGAGTATAAGTCAAATTTTACAGCCCTTTTTTTGGGCTGAAAGTGCCCCCCTCGATTTATACTCGAGTCACCTCCGTCTGTCTGCATGATCAGCTTGTCATGCAGGCAGACGGCGGCCGGCATGTAATATTACCGTTCGGAGGCTATTCCAGCTTTCAAAAGCCGAACCTCCTGCTCGTCTGTGATAGGCTGAACACTCCATTTCCCAGCAGTCAGTGTACAGCCTATCAGGGACATTCTCTCATCCATGGTATGAGAATGAGAGAATGTCCGTGATAGGCTGACCGCTGACTGCTGAGTGTTCTGCCTATCACAGACGAGGAGGAGGCGCAGCTTTTGAACAGTGGAATGGCTGCCGAAGTGTATTAGTGTATTATCACACGCTGATCGGAGGATAGAGATCGCCACAGGGAGGATGGAGATCGCCACAGGGAGGTTGCACAGGACACAGGTAGGCTGCACATGCACACAGGACACATGCACACAGGACACATACACATGTACAGGACACAGGACACATGCACAGGACACAGGGACACAGGACACATGCACAGGACACAGGGACACATACACATGTGCAGGACACAGGGACACATACACATGTACAGGACACAGGGACACATACACATGTACAGGACACATGTACGGGACACATACACATGTACAGGACACAGGACACATGTACAGGATACAGGATACAGGAAGGCTGCACAGGACACAGGGAGGCATGCAGCTGCAGATGGGCATTGTTGACCCTCTTTTTCCACTTACAGTAGCTGCTGCATTTCTCACCCTCATCTTATACTCGGGTGAATAATTTTTTCCCAGTTTTTTGTGGTAAATTAGGGGCCTCGGATCGACTTGAGTCAATACTCAATACAATATTGTTTATACTCGAGTATAAACAGTATTGTAATTTCTTAGAATGTGTTAATAAAGTTGTTAGGAACTAGAGCATTCTGGGAGATTCTCTAGAGGAAGTGAGTCAGCCACCATTTTAGTAATGCACATCAAGACATTAAGGCTGTTTCTCCAATCTCTCGCCATCACCTCTTAGAGAGCTTAAAAATAAAAAAATTGCCGGATCCCGGCAATATAGATAAAAATCATTGAAGAAAGCGACATGGGTTCCCCCCAGCCCATTACCAGGCCCTTTGGGTCTGGTATGGAATTTAAGGGGAACCCTGCACCACAATTTAAAAAAAAAATGGTGAAGGGGTCCCCCCAAAATCCATATCAGGCCCTTCTGGTCTGGTATGGATTTTAAGGGGAACCCCGAGCCAAAATGAAAAAAAAAATGGCATAGGGGCCCCCAATATCCATACCAGACCCTTATTCGAGCACGCAAACTGGCAGGCTGCTGGAAAAGGGGGGATGAGAGAGCGCCCCCCTGAACCATACCAGGCCACATGCCCTCAACATGGGGAGGATGCTTTGGAGTCCCCCAAAGCACCTTGTCCCCATGTTGATGGGGACAAGGGCCTCATCCCCATAACCCTTGCCCAGTGGTTGTGGGGGTCTGCGGGTGGGGGGCTTATCAGAATCTGGAAGCCCCCTTTAACAAGGGGACACCCAAATCCCGCCCCCCTATGTGAATGGGTATTGGGTACATTGTACCCCTACACATTCACCAAAAAAAGTGTCAAAATGGTAAAAATGACAGGAGACAGTTTGAGACTTTATTAAAAAAAAGTGTCCCATGATGTAACTCTATCTTCGATCACAGTGTCCGACGACCCAAGAAAAAAAATTTGGGACCACAAATCATCCTCACCATATTGACAGCATGTGGCCTGGTACAGTTCAGGGGGGGCGCTCTCTCACCCCCCCTTTTCCTGCATCCTGCTAGGTTGCGTGCTCATATAAGGACCTGATATGGATTTTGGGGGGGACCCCTATGCCATTTTTTTTTTAATTTGGTGCAGGGTTCCCCTTAACCACTTGCCTACAGGGCACTTTCACCCCCTTCCCGCCCAGACCAATTTTCAGCTTTCAGCTCTCTCACACTTTGAATGACAATTACTCAATCATGCAACACTGTACCAAAATGAAATTTGCGTCCTTTTTTTCACACAAATAGAGCTTTCTTTTGGTGGTATTTAATCACTAGTGGGTTTTTTATTTTTTGTGCTATAAATAAAAAGAGACTAAAAATTTGGTGAAAAAATGCCTTTTTCTTTGTTTCTGTCATAAAATTTTGCAAATTAGAAATATTTCTTCATAAATTTTGGTCAAAATTTATACGACTACATATCTTTGGTAAAAATAACCCTAATTAGTGTATATTATTTGTTTTTTGTGAAAGTTATAGAGTCTACAAGCTATGGTGCAAATCATTCAAAATTGATCACACCTGATCACACCTGATGTACTGAAGACTTATCTCATTTCATGAGACGCTAACAAGCCAGGAAAGTACAAATACCCACAAAATGACCCCATTTTGTAAAGCAGATACCCCGATGTATAATATATGAGGCATAATGAGTCTTTTGAACTGTTAATTTTTTTCCAGAAGTTTTTGGAAAATATGCAATTAAAATGAAAACTCATTTTTTTTCCACAAAGTTGTCCATTTTTAAGATATCTCCAACACATAGCATGTACATAGCAAAAATGACACCCCAGAATACATTCTGCTACTCCTCCTGAGTATGGCAATACCACATGTGTGAGAATTTTACACAGCCTGGCCAAATACAGAGGCCCACCAGTGAAGTAGCACCTTCAGGCGTTCTACAAGCATAAATTACACATCTCATTTCTCAACCACCTACTACAATTTTGAAGGCCCTGGAGCACCAGGACAATGGAAACGCCCTCAAAATGAACCCATTTTGGAAAGTAGACAGCCCAATGTATAACCTATGAGGCATAATGAGTCTTTTGAACGGTTCATTTTTTCCAGAAGTTTTTGGAAAATGTGGGAAAAAAAATGAAAATGCATTTTTTTCCCACAAAGTTGTAAATTTTTAAGATATTTTCAACACATAGCATGTACATAGCAAAAATGACTACCCAAAATACATTCTGTGTCAGACTTTTACACAGCCTGACCACATACAGAGGCTCACCATTGAAGTAGCACCTTCAGGAGTTCTACAAGCATAAATTACACATCTAATTTCCTGACAACCTATTATTTTGAAGGCCCTTATATTTCTAAAACATAGCATTTACATACCAAAAATTACACTCCAAAATAAATTCTATTGAGGAAAGGGTAAAAAAAAAGTATTACCTGTGGTTTTAGTAGTGTCCCCAGAGGAGAGAATTGGTGCAGGCAGCAGGCAGCAGGCAGGGATGTGCTTAGCAACAATAGTAATTATCCAGGAATATTGTCTGTAGTCAGCACAAGGATATCGTCAGCAGCCAAAGCATTTGTCCATAGAAATTGTCCAGGCAGAAATAGCCAGCACAGCCATAATATTGGTCCTGGTACACCGTTATCTCCGTGCACTCATTATTGTACCACTCTCCAGCCCTTCGTAAATATACTGCCTCTTGCTACAGCTAATTATTTCCATAGTCCAGGTAGCAGGCAGAGGTGTGGTCAGTTTATGCTGCAGGCAGGGGGATGGTGGCAGTAAGTCAGCAGCAGGCTGAGGGCCACAATCAGGTAAGACCTGTGCACAGGGGCACAGGGGTAGAGGCTTCGACCCACCCAAATCTCTATGAAACCTCCGGACTCCAGATCCTAATCCGGAAATTACAAAAACCGGAGACAACAAACATAAATTGTTTTCTCCATCCGGAAAAACATTTCTGGAACCCCTCACATGTGAGACCCCTGTGTCCTACAGTAGCAGGGCAACAGATGAGTCCAAGCGGTAGGCAAAAGCATAGTCCATAAAACAGGCCACTGTCAGATGACGTGCAAGCAGTCCAAGTGGTGGGCAGAAGCGTAGTTGGTAAAACAGGCCATGGTCAGTTCACATGTAAGCAGTCCAAACAGTAGGCAGAAGTGTAGTTGGTAAAACAGGCCAGGGTCAGTTCACATGTAAGCAGTCCAAACGGTTGGCAGAGGCATAGTCAAGAAACAGGCCAGGGTCAGTTCACGTAGAAGGCAGTGGCATGGTTATTTCAGGAAGCATGGGAAATGGTCAGCACAGATGATGAAAATGGGAAAATAGTTATGAATATGGGCTAATATTTTAGGGATGTGTGATATAGTCTGAAGCATTCACCAATGCAAAGGCCAGGTTCAAGGGGACACTGGGGACAATGGTAGCAAGTATCTCTTCGAAATCCTTTACTGCTGCATACTCAACATCTTTTTTGGTGTCTTTGGTCTGCTTCAGATGGTGGAATGTGGTCTGGGAAGTGGCGTTCATGAAGTCGGCTAACAGCATCAGAGCGAAGGTTTTCTGGGGGGGGTCTTTGATGGTAGATGAGGGACGTGACAACTTCTCCAATTAATTTTAGGAAGCGGGCAGGGCTTTCAGTGGATTTGGTGTAAATTATGTAGGCATTATAAATGGCCAAATGAATTAAATAGAGTGCTACTTTCTTGTACCAGAAACTGGACCTCCTTATTGCTAAATAGGGCTGAAGCATTTGGTCATTGAAATCCACAACCCCATGTACAGATTGTAATCTTGTACACATTTTGGCTTTATAATGGGACCTCGTCTTCTCTGAACTTCAACTGTAGTGTCATCATGGATGGTGGACATCATGTACACATTCCTGGTATCCTTCCACCTCAAGGCCAGCACTTTGTTGCATCTCAAAGTTGCTCTTTCTCCCCTGCGCAATTTCTTATTTACTATGGCTTGTGGGAAGCCCTTCCTATTCTTTCTGGAGGTTCCACAGTCCAGGGTTTGTGCGAGGTATAGGTGTTTGAAAAGGGGCAGGCTTGTATAGAAGTTATCCAGGTATATGTGGTAACCTTTCTGCAGCAGTGGGTAGGCCAGGTCCCATACAATTTTACCAGTTGTGCCCATGTAGGCCGGGCACATATCCTTCGTATATGCGGAATGCATACAGATATCTCGTGACTCTCTCACAAAGCTTATAAAATTTCGCTCCGTATTTGGCCCTTTTGCTAGGAATGTATTGTTTTATTCCTAGCCGTCCTGAAAAGGGTACCAGGGACTCATCTACACATATATGCTTATCAGGGATATAGAGTTCTGCAAATCGTTGGGAAAAGAAATTAATAAGTGGGAAAATTTTATATAATTTATCGTAATTTGGATGATTGCGAGGAGGGCACTGGGTGTTGTCACTGAAATGAAGAAAGCGCATTATCATCTCGTATCGGGACCTGGACATTACAGGAGAATAAATGGGCATGTGGTGAATGGGGTGGGTGGACCAATAGGCCTGTCCTTCATGTTTTTTTGTAAGCCCCATGTTTATGGTGAGGCCCATAAACATTTTGAACTTCTCCAGAGTCAAATCCTTCTACTCGAATGGACGGGCGTATGAAGATTGGGGGTTGTTGGCAATATGCTGCTGGGCATATAAATTGGTCTGGTCCACGATGAGTTGCAGCAAAGTGTTAGGCAAAAATGAATTAAAACAATCAATTTCAGAAAAATTTGGGGTATTGGCCTACACACCTGGCTGTGCAGTGAAAGGGGGAATTCTTGCTGATCCTGAGTCGGAAGGCAGCCATGTTGGATTGGCAAGACCATCTGGGAGATATGTAGCGGCCCTGGCTCTTGGGGGATGTGGCACTCCAGTGCTGGTAGTTGGAGTTCCTGTGCTGGCATTTGGGTGTGATGCTGTGAAAGTGCTGGTACTGGACATTTCATGTGGCCTTTCGCTGGCGGCAGCTCTGGTACTGGGCCTTTGGTTTTGGGGGTCTATCGCTGGCAGCAGCGCTGGTACTGGGCCTGGGAATTTGATCCTGGGGTATATTGCTGGTGGCTGCCTGGTTTCCAGAGCACCATGTTCTTTTAGGAGGGATCCATTCTTCCTCTGATTCGTTTGCCGATCCACTACTATCAATCGGTTCAAATGCTGAATTTGATTCACAATCGGAATTGGCATTTGAATCTGATGAGAACTCCCCGCTGCTCTCATCAGTCATGGAGAGGATCTGAAATGCCTCCTCACTTGTATAGAATCTTTTGGACATTTTTTCTGATGGGCTGTGCCACAGGTGACAAATTACAGTTATTGATGGGCGACAGGTGATGGGTGACAGGTGACGGTCACTGATGGGCAACAGGTGATCGGTGACAGGTGACGGTCACTGATGGGTGACAGGTGACGTGTGACGGTCACCAGTGGGTAGCAGGTGACGTGCGATGGTCACTGGTGTGTGATAGGTGACAGGTAACGGGTGACAGTCACTGATGGCAGTCTCTGATGGTGACTGGTGCACTTTATGGCACTGATAGGTGACAGATGAGGGTCACTGATGGGTCACTGATGACGGTCACTAATGACGGTCACTGATGGGTGACAGGTGGACCGCTGATGGCAGTCTCTGACGGTGACAGGTGCACTTTGTGGGCACTGATGGGTGACAGGTGCACTTTGTGGGCACTGATAGGTGACAGGTGCACTTTGTGGGCACTGATGGGTGACAGATGCACTTGTGGTGACGGTTGGGTGACAGCTGTAATTGGGAGGGGCGATGTGACAGGTTCTCTTTTATTTGTGGTGTTGGTGCAGTACAGTACAAACACAGATCAGTCATTCACTGCTCTTGGCTCTTCTCTCCTCACACTGGTAACGGTGTGAGGAGAGAAGAGTCGGTAACAGCTAGTAACTGGTCTTTGTTTACATTTAGTGACTTTTGCACCCAGAGGTTTGAACATCGAATTTGATTTGAAGCGATTTTTAATAGGAGTGTACATTAGCAGCTCTCTTTTTTCTCTCACCAGTATTTTAAGAATATGCTTTGGCCCTCCCTCTCTCTCTTCTTATGCCCTTGGATATTGTTATCATTAGTACATGTTGTGATTTATCATTATAGATTTATTCGCTACCCCCCCGCCCCCCCCCCTCCATCCATTACCTCTTTACGTCTCCCCCCTCCTTTCCCCCTCCTTTCCCCCTCCCTTCCCCGTCCCCCCTCTCCCTTTCCCCTCTCCCCCCACCACCCCTCCCCCCCCCCGGTTTACCTTCCCTCCCTTTCCTTATGATTGCACTGTAGTTGAGATTGTAGGTATTCCATGTGATATTTATACGAGTATACATGATATGAAATAGCCCATTCCATCATCCCTCCGCGGCTATTTTAATTTGAATTTTACTGGATATTCCAGCTATTTGCACCTTAACCCCATATATATTTTAATCATATTTCATGAAATAATTTAATTTTAGCCTTTTTATTACCTTTCAATATATTTTACGAATTAAAATTTACATGTATGCACTTTTAGTGGTAGCCTCCGACCATTTGGCATTTTTTAGCTTCCAATACAGCGGGATCTCTCTCTTTTTTAATATATGCCCACCTATGCGTCCGTCTCTGGCCAATTAGCCCCTCTGTATATCATTAAGCCATATTTATGAGCAACGCAATATATCGTTACATAAACATACAGCCAATTCGGTATCTATTTGCCTTGGTATGAGTATAAAGTCTTCTCTAACCTATAAAATGGCCGCGCCCATCAGACACCTAGTTATTAGCTTTGTTATGATCAGGTAGTCGTTTCTAACCTACAAAATGGCCGCGCCCATGTGAGACCTAGTAATGGCCGGCGTGGCTACGAGAAAATGGCCGCCCATTATTCACTATGGGAGAGACTATTTAAGACCACAATAAGCCTATTTTGCTCATCCCCTGAAGAAGTCATGTGATCGGTGATGACATGCGTAGGGACGGAATAGGCTGTTTCACATTGCTAGACACAGAACGAGTTTGCTGCTCATAGGAGAGAGGTTTGCTCTGCATTGTTTTTATGTGAGTACATCTACTTAAAGATTTTTAATAAAGCATTACCTGGTTAATACATACTTCACTATCAAGTACCTTTGTCCTGCATATTCCTGTACATACATACCTGAGATGTGGAGGCTGAGCTAGGATCCGCGCTGGTCCAGGACCCCTGATAGGACCATAGCCACTTGTAATCAGCTGCCATTAGGATAACCCAACACCGGCAAGCGTGGATATAGGGACGCAATTGAGGCTCAGGACCTGGCGTTTTAGCTACAATTCATCGCTAGGTAAGGGGCCACTGCTTACATTAGTGTTTTATGCACGAAGAGGACACTGAGTGAATTGCATCCCAGACACCCCACTGTTGATTTGTTGAATACACCAGAACTTGCTTTTGCACCTTCAATGACTTTTACACTGGCACTTTAAGTTTGCTGCACTTACTGGCATGTCATTAGTCACTTGTTTCGCAGGCCAGCACAATATATTTTATATCACTATTATTGGGACATTTATTTATACTATTTATTATCCATATTGCGTTTTATTGATGTGTTTTATTTGCAATATCTAGATCACCTTTAAGCACTGGCACTTTGTACGTTTTGCACCATTTATAAGGATATGTTTTTGATGGTTATTTCTGATTTATTCTATGTATTTTTATTTAGAATTATTCACATGAAGTAGTGTTTATGTCCCTTTGTGCACCAACACATGATTATCTAGATTTATATGTTTTTAGTGTCAACACTTATTTATGCGATTTAACATGCAATTTTTTTGTCATTTAATATATACCAATTGAAAAGGATTTTTTTATGCACTTTTTTTCACATACACATGATGCTGATTATTAAGACTTGGATTTTTTTTAGTGTCAACACTTATTTATGCGATTTATGCGATTTATTATGCGATTTTATGTCATTTTATTAATTGACAACAGACAGAGATTTACAGCTTTCTTCTGGTTAGCGCAGCACATCCCCCTTATACCTCTGAATGGATCACAGCCGATCACGTAGTAAACAGCCACCAGCCATTGGCTGTTTACCCTTGTCAGTGATGAGCAGTGTTCCTGGGAACACGCCACCGCCACCGTGACCGTGCTGCACGCTCCCGATCGAGCGCATGCAGTCTCTAAAGCAGGGAATACCCCTTTGTGATTGTCCGTGACGTAATGGCAGCTGATCACCTAGTGAACAGCCATGCCCAATGGCTGTTCACCCCTGTCGGTGACACGCTGTGTCCTGGGGACACGGCGACACCGGCAGAGCAGGGCTGCATGCCCGCGATCGTGTGCGTGCCCTGTATACCAGGTTAATATATATACCAGACCTGAAGGGCTTGGTATGGATTTTAGGGGGACCCCCACGCAATTTTTTTATTTTGGCGCAGGGTTCACCTTAATATCCATACCAGACCCAAAGGGCCTGGTAATGGACTAGGGGGGAACCCATGCCATTTTTTTTCAATGATTTGTATCTATATTGCTGGAATCCGAGCAGTTTTAAATGACATTTTTTCCTTTAGAAATGTAATTTTGCTCTAGTACTGTTCTAAACATGAGAAAGATGAGCTACTTTACAAGCATACTAAGGACACCCCCCAGGCACGATATTTAAAGGAATATTTCATTTTTATTGTTTCACTTTAACTGCTTCAGATCCGGGCCGTTGTAAAATGACGTCAACAGCGCGGATCTAAATTGCCGGGACGACGTCTATTGACGTCGTCCCGTGCATGAGCGGCCTGCGCGCCCCCTGCAGGGCGCGCGCGGCGCGCTCGGTGATCAGCGAGTCTATGAGACTCGCCTGATCACAGATCAGAGTAAGGGGTTGGTCCCGACCCCTTACCACATGATCAGCTGTCAGCCAATGACAGCTGATCATGTGATGTAAACAGAGCCGGTAATCGGCTATTTTTCCTCCTCGCGCTGACAGCGCGAGGAGGAAAAAAAAAACCCGATCACCGGCGGCCGTGATCGGGACATCAGTCCCGATCACGGCGATCTTCTGACACAAGGCAATAGGCAGCAGTGCTGCCTACCAGTGCCCACCAGCGTCACCCATCAGTGCCCACAGTGCCAACAATCAGCGCCACCCATCAGTGCCCACAGTGCCACCCATCAGTGCCCACAGTGCCACCCATCAGTGCCCACAGTGCCACCCATCAGTGCCCACAGTGCCACCCATCAGTACCACCCATCAGCACCCACATCAGTGCCACCCATCAACACCCACATCAGTGCAACCTATCAGTGCCCATCAGTGTCACCTACCAGTGCCCATAAGTGCCCATCAGTGCCACCCATCAGTGCCCCCCCATCAGTGGTACCTATCCGTGCCACCCATCCGTGCCACCCATCCGTGCCACCCATTCGTGCCACCCATCCGTGCCACCCATCCGTGCCACCCATCCGTGCCACCCATCTGTGCCACCCATCTGTGCCACCCATCCGTGCCACCCATCCGTGGCCATCAGTGCCGCCTTATCTGTCCCCATCAGTGCCGCCTTATCTGTCCCCATCAGTGCCGCCTTAACTGTGCTTATCAGTGCCGCCTTAACTGTGCCCATCAGTGCCGCCTTATCTGTGCCTATCCGTGCCCATCAGTGCAGCCTATCAGTGCCCACCAGTGCCACCTCATCAGCGCATATCAATGAAGGAGAAAAATTACCTGTTTGCAAAATTTTATAACAAACTATTAAACATGATTTTTTTTTTTTTTCAAAAATTTCCATCTTTTTTTGTTTGTTTCGCAAAAAATAAAAATCCCAGATGTGATCAAATACCACCAAAAGAAAGCTCTATTTGTGGGAAAAAAATGATAAAAATTTCATTTGGGTACAGTGTTGTATGACCGCGCAATTGTCATTCAAAGTGTGACAGTGCTGAAAGCTCAAAATTGGTCTGGGCAGGAGGGGGGTTGAAGTGCCCAGTAAGCAAGTTGTTAAACATTATTAAAATCACTGCTCCTGAAAAAACTGCAGTTTTTAAAACTTTTTTTGCATTGATTCATGTCCCCTGGGGCAGTACCCGGGTCCCCATACACTTTTTATGACAATAACTTGCATATAGGTCTTTAAAATGAGCACTTTTGATATTTCACGTTCGTGTCCCATAGACTTTAACAATGTTCGTGTTTTTGCACAAATGTTTTGCCTGTTCAAAGTTCTAGTGCCAACCGAACCGGGAGGTGTTCGGCTCATCCATACTCATTATATGCAATATTGTACTGATTGATGTTTATTTTATAAATTTGTAGTTTCACCTGGCTTGTTCTAATAAATCTAAGATTAAAGAAATATGGTATCTGAAGTTTATAGAGTACGTAGGTTTAGCTCTCTGTCCTAGAGACAGAACAGTGAAACTTTTAAGCAATGAAATTTTTGAAGCTGAAAAGTGAAATTTTTGCTGACCTTTTAAGGTGAAGATAAGCCGCATGCTCAGAAGCAAGTATGAGACGGAAGCGCTCGGGGTGGTAAAACTAGCGTTCGTATTGGAGCTAGCACATTCCTCATGCTGCAAATTCTGTGATCGTTTAATGCAGCGCATTTTTTTCTTCTTTATAGTGCTAGAAGAATGAAGTTGTTTTGCTGCTCATATTCACACAGAGTTCTCACAAACTGATTTCTGGATTATTTCTTCTGATCTCATGAATAATATTGTATTTTTTTAAATCTCCATAATAATGTTTCCATTTTTTTTATAGTCATTTATTATTTTTTTCATTTCATCAAGATCTTTTTTTAGTATTATTTTAAAATGATTTCTAGTGATCTCCATATTTTTTTGTGTCAAGTTACCACAATAACATTATTATTTTTATTTTTTTGAACCTCAAGGAGGTTGGTGTCCCTTGTTAATTAGACATTGTCTTTTAGAAATGTATTTGAATAAAAAACACATAGGCAAGTATTTTCAGAAAATAAAATATCCATTTATTCTGGGTAAAAAATAAAGATGAAAGCAACGCTGGAGAATATTTTTGAATTTGTGAAGCCTTTTGGCCCCAGGGCACACATCAAGTCTGTGGAAAAAAGTTGGGATCTTGAGGAGTCCATATAATAGGGAGCCCAATCTGGTCCAGGAATTCCAGAGATCAGGACCAGCAGCAGATGACATATATGTCCCCAGGCTGTGGTACTACACCAGCCTGCGTCTTCTGTCAGACCAAACTGAACCCAGGCCATCACATTCTTCTCTTCACTGCAGCCTATCCTCCATGCTGCCCTGCAGCCTTCCCTGCAGCCTTCCTTGGAGGACATGGCTCTGGTGGTGGACTTGTGGCAAGAGGAGGAGGATGGGCTTGCTCATATATGTGGCTGTTCTCGGTTAGCTGGCCCCTCAGCCCCTTCTGAAGGGCCTCAGCAAAAATTCCCTCACAGAGGAGGCATTGGCCCTTCTTCAATTCTACCAACCTGGTGGCTAGATAGCAGCCATAGGCCTCTTCAGCATTGGGGGGGCTCCTGAGGACATCCATTGCTACCCTAATGAGGCCCAGTGTTGCCTCCTCAGTCACCGTCCCCTTCCTGGGCCTTTTTGTTGGAAGGGGGAGGGGAGGCACCTGGGATTCGGTGAGGCTCCTACTGGGCCCAGCCACCTCCTGGCTGTCACTGGGCATGGCCTCCTCCTGGCTGTCACTGGGCACGGCCTCCTCCTGCCTGCTACTTTCCAGACCCTCCTCCTGGCTGAGCTCATCCTGTGTATAAAAAGGGACATAGTTTTAGTTTTTGGTTCATCAATCACACACAATTTTCAGATCATGACTTGCAAATTCAATGTTAATACATATAAAAGACTATCATTCTGACCCCAGCATTTTTTAAGCTGGTCACAAACATTTTTGGCCACTACTGTCAATTGATATGTATACATTATTTTTTGGATAAAATCCTTAATAGGTAATCGATTATAACATCTAGTTAACATCATTAATATTAGGACAATAAATATGTTGAAAAATAATATACCTGGCTCCAGCTGGGCGCATCCGCTTCTTCCAGGATGGAAGGCCCAGGTTGTTCCTCATCAGCCTCTGCTGGGGTGGAGGGAAGGCTGCGGGGAAGGGTCAAAAGAGATTCCCTGGCTTCAGTCTGGTCATCCAGAAACCGCAGTTTTTGGAAGTACCACAGCTTGGGTACATATACATCATCTGCTGATGCTCCTGATCTCAGGGAAGCCTGGATCTTTTTCTTTTTTTTTTTTTTGCCACTTCAGCAAACCCTTTGAGAGACTTAATTCAACTTTTGCAGTTCATCTATGTCCCTTCTGGTTTTCGCATCATAGTAGCCTTTTATCAATGCTATATGCAAAATTTCTTTTAAGACTTGTAGAAAAAACATATAAAACTTACAGACCCTGCTATTGGGGTAACATATACATTCCTCCCCCCCTCCCTCTCTCCCCCCTCCCAACCACTGTGTATAAAATATACTTTTCCCCGTTAAAGATCTATGTTCTCAGTACTTCTGCGTAGCTCCCAAGTTTTTTTGAATTCTTTCCAACACTTCCACTTATCCTTTACCCCCTCTCTATGATCATCCCTACAGTAACTCATGTGTTCCATATAATATATTTCTTCTACTACATTAATCCACTCCCATATTAAAGGGCTTTCTGCTGTTTGCCATTTCCTAGGGATGAGTTTTTTTGCCGCATTTAACAGATGTGGCACTAGGGATTCTTTATATGGTTTTACTTCCCCCTCTATTCCATGAAGTAGTACTGTCCACGGGTCTACCTCTACTTCTATTTTAGTAATTTCTTTTATAAAACATAATATCTTTTCCCAGTATCTTTTGATTATAGGGCAGTCCCACCAAAGATGGGCCATTGTACCCACCCCCTTGCAGCCCCGCCAACATTCAGATGTTTTATCCCTTTGATATTTACTAACTTTATCGGGGGTAGCATACCAACCAGTTAAACATTTATAATTCATTTCGGCTGTGTTGGCATCTACAGCCAAACTGTGGGTTAGTTCCAATATTTTCCTTATAGTGTTTTTTTCTTTCTGTGACCCCAGTTCCCTTTCCCACTTTCTGATAAATGGAGGGACCTCCATCTCTTCCACCGTCAGCAACAATTTGTAGATCTTGGATATAATACCTTTTGTATCATCTGCAAGACACAGTTTGGTCAGATCGTCTCCCGACCTTATTGGCTGTGGTAGACTTCTGACAAAATGTCCCAGCTGGAGGTATCTCCATTCATCAATCACCCATGCTTCCTTGTTCTGTATTAATTCTTGAAATGATACTATCTTCCCCTTTTTTAATATATCTCTTAATTGTGCCCTATCATTTTTAATCCTATTTCCCCCAATACTCTTTTTTTCCCGGTGCAAAGTATTCATTTTCTTTAAGTGCTATTAGAGGTCAGTGATATGTCTTATTAAACTGTTTATACGTCGTGTCCCAAATTCTTAAAACAACCCGTGTCAATATATGTGCATTTTCATCTAGTGTTCTGTAGTGAGGGGGGTTCCATATTATAGTTCCTAATTGTGCCTTACAATTTTTTTTTTCAATATTTACCCATCTTTTCTCCTTATCTCTAACCCACTCTATCACTCTCAATAATAATATCACCTTATAATATTTTTGAATGTTGGAAACAGCCAAACCCTCTCTTTTTTTTTTTTAATGCAAACACAAAAGATGCAGCTCTAAAATGATGTGGTGAAAAAAGAGTAACTAAAAAAGACTAAAGCAGAGTCTCACAAAAATACCAATATGTGATCAATGGTATACATATAAGCCATAAACTTGTGAATAATAATGAAAAAATACACTTTACAAATAAAATTTGAAAAGGGATAAGATAATCCCACAAAGTAAAAGTAAACAAGAAAAAGCACCCATCTGTGAAAGTGCTGGAAATTAAGGGTTATCTTCTGTGTCACTTCACATCCAAGGTGAGTAATAAAATATGCTTACCAGATGGCGATGACTGCTATTACGGCAGTCTCGCTCAGCACAGGGAAATCGGTCTCCCCACAACCCAAGGTGCAGTGTAGTAACTAGCAGCAGATGATTCTCGGGAATATGAAACAAAAGATATCCATAGTGTAACATGTACAAAAATGTGGTTTATTAAGAGTAAAAAAAGCACTTACAATGTTGCAGTAAATAAAGAGCGGTGGGGTATGTCATAAATAAGGTCCTGGTGTCCCCATCTGTAAACCTTCACTTCCTATGTTCGTATGTTAACCCATCCGAAAAATGTAATAACGTCACCGTCGCAGGCTCCTCCCTAAGTGTTTCGTCATGATAGGACGTCATCTGGGGATTGGCCAGGTGACAGTGTCATCATGTTTAAGCATTATATATAGTATATATAGTATATTATACTGGCAGCCGGATAAGTATAATGGAAAAGGAACGGTTCAGCCATATTAATTGCTGGCCGTCAAGAGGACAATGATAAACTATGTTAATCTAGAAAGTGAAGGGAAGAAGAGTGCCATCTTGTGGAGAAAGAGGATATAAATAATATAAAATAGGATGGCATAAACAAACCGAGAAGGAAGAACAAACAGACGCCGACACCGCAATTTAATCAAAAATGATAAATACATAAACCATACATAAAGACAATGGTTATGAACATTCAACACAATCTATTAAATATTATATATGAGATTATATCCACATATAAAATAAATAAAAATTAAGAATAAAACCCTAAAAATAAGAGATAAAACGAAAAATAAAAAATGCAAATTTAGGCATTATTTATAAAACAATTAATGTCCCATTCGACATTTAATCAGTGAGGTACATAAGATTTCATATTGAAGATCCATCTGGTTTCAAGTCTAGAGATGGAACTGACCATATTGGTGCCTCTCCAATGAGGACGCATCTTATCAAAAGCAAGGAAGAGAGTACCTTTCAATTTTTTATTATGATATTTTGTGTAGTGTCTTGACAAATTATATTTTGTGAACCCTCGCTTAATATTAGCCACATGTTCTAATAAACGCACATGTAATTCACATTTTGTCCATCCAATATATTGTTTGGAACATGGACATGAATAAGATAAACTACATATTGAGTGGAGCATGTAATAAAAGACTCAATGTTGTATATACTATTCGTGACTGTAGATTGAAAAGTCTCACATTTCCTCCCTGTGAAGGAGTTATTTGGCAAATGCTACATTTACAGCAGGGAAAAAAAACTTTCATATTTTGAAAAAAAGAAATGGTTTTGGGGGGGTCAACTACATTTGAAGCAATACTATGTCGCAAAGAGGGAGCACCCCTATAAATCACTACAGGTTTGTCTGGAATAACCGCCCCAAGTACTTGATCATTTTTAAGTATGTTTCAATGCTTTTGAAATATTTTCTTAATGGAGAAGTGTTGGTTAGAATAACACGTAATAATGGACCAATCAAACTTATTGTCAGGTGCAGGATTACGTTCTCCTTCTCTGTGAAGCATGAGGGACCTATCCAAAAATGGCAACCTTATTAATGGTAGTGTCAATATCATTTTCCAAACATCCTTTATCCAAAAACCATTATTTTAATATTAAGGCTTGTTGTTGATAATCCAAGATGTCAGTACAGTTACGCCTGATACGCTGGAACTGGCCTTTGGGGAGAGCACTTAGCCATGATGGATGATGACAACTGGAAAGTGGGATATAGGCATTCCGATCGGTCTCTTTGAAGTGTGTATTGGTAGTGAGGCGTCCATTTTTGGCTATGATGTTAAGGTCAAGAAAATGAAACTCAGAGTGACTAGCTTCAAACTGGAGGGATATACCCCTATCGTTCCGATTTGAGTTGTAAAAATAAATTTTCGAGGGAGGCTAGATCCCCATCCCATAGGAGAAGGACATCATCGATGTACCTTCTCCAAAGATTTAGCTCCTTGGGGGATTGTTGTCAATGATCTCTTTCTCCCATCTGGCCATAAATAAATTCGCCAGACTGGGCACAAATTTGGCGCCCATAGCTACGCCACAAGTCTGCAAGAAGAAGTCACCCCCAAACCAAAAATAATTGTGGCCTGTGGCAAATCTAAGAAGTGCCTTAATAAATTATTTTTGAAGCTTTGATAAAGAAGAATCTTGATCAAGATAGAAACTAACTGCTTCAAACCCCTGCTGATGGGAGATGATGGTGTAGAGAGAGGCCACATCGGCCATAGCAAGGATATAGCCCTCTCTCCACTCACATCCATCAAGCAGGTTGATGACCTGAGTTGTGTCTCTCAAGTATGAAGGAGTTGCAACCACCAGAGGCTGGATAAAATTGTCCACCTATCTACCAATCCTAGCCATTACAGAGTCTATGCCACTAATAATAGGGCGACCCGGAGGTTTCGAAAGGTTTTTATGAATTTTTGGCAAATAATACATAACTGGGACCCTCGGGGCAGAGGGAACCAGGTATGTCTTTTCTTTTTTATTTAGAATACCCTGCTCAAATCCCCTGTTAATCAAGCCCTGAAGCTCTCTTTTAAATTTGACTGTGGGGTTTGAGGCCAAAGGCAGATACGTATCACGATCAGATAAGAGTCTTCATTTCTTCTAAATAACTAGTTTTGTCCAAAATAACAACCGCCCCCCTTTATCCGCAGGATGTATTACAATGTCATTTCTTTCGCAGATTTTTGTTAAATGATAATGAAAATCACTTTTCTGGTTCTTGGGACATTTAAGTGCTATTAAGTCTTTAATGACCATTTCTCTAAAGACTTGTATAGCTGGAGCAACCAGATCTGGGGGATTAAATAATGAAGCATTAGAAAGATTAGCATGTCTAATTGGGACATTAATCACATCATCAGAAACAACCTGGGGTGTGGGGTTGGCCACACCGCAAGTCGCAAGGGAAGGCGTATTAGCAGGAAGAATTTGACTTCGGTTTCCAATAGGGTTTAAAATAAAATGCCTTTTAATGTTCATCTTTCGTATAAATTTGTGTACACCGATAAATGTTTTAAATTTATTCAATCCATGTGGGGGAGCGAATTTTAGGCCTTGACTAAGGACCCTTTTAGTAGAACTTACGTAAATTGAAGACACCGCTAATATCTACTGCTTTCTTTTCTTTGGACTGGATCCTCCTCCCCCCTCTAGTGCCTCTCTTTCCTTGTATCCCTTTTTTGCTCTGTTGTTGCTCATGAGAAAAAAGAGTCTGACTACCTTCCATGCAATTCTGAGGCGAGTCTTGATTGTCATTCCTTGAATGACCAGGAAAATCCCCATATTGATTAGGGTGCTTAGTGATAACATGATTGTCCTCAATAAAGGCATCTTGATGGTAAGAAAGGAGAGTGAATCTATTTTGTAAAGGAATCTGTCTCCCACCGGGGGTATGAACCCGTGGGGCAGGCGAAAGGTCTCTGAAATCTCCCTTATAATTCCAGGGCTTTTGAAAATGATCCCTAGGGTCACCTCTGTGATCCCATTGTCTCTGTTGTTGAAAATTTCCATTAGAGGGTACCCTGGGAGGATGATTGCCTTGAATGTTATCCTTACACGGAGATCCCTTGTGATAGATCCCTTGAGAGGTCCTCTGGGAGGAACTCCCTTGGTGGATTTGTTTGCCATTATTCTTAAAAGATTTAGGCCTAACACTGGGTTGACCTCCTTGACTAATCCGAGAAGAAAAGCCACACAGAGCAACACCAGTATTCCCATTGGTTTGCGATGGGAGTGACACAACCCTATTAGGAAGAGGGGCTGGGGGAGGCTGGAGTGGGGATGGCTGTTGAGTAACCATCCTCTCACCTTCAATAGGTTCATCTAAAGTAATCTGCCATTTGAAGAACATTAATCTGCAAAATCACGATTATATTTTTTCTTTTTCTTACTTCTCTGGTCATTTATTTTCTTTTTCAAGAAATTGTCTCAATTGATCAGATTTTTGTTTATAAACTTATTGATCTTTGTACAATATTAATTTGTCTCGGACCAAAGAAATCTCATCAATCAAAACCTTGAGTTTATCCTGTTTTTTACCCAGTAGAAAATCAAGAAATTTGATACCAGTATGGTTCAAAATAGATAAACCAACCCTCTAGATCTGTTTCACCCTTTTGGGGGTTCACCTCCCATCTTAAACTGCGGGGTACCATTTTTTGGGCAACATACTGTTCCAAGTATGCCACGTCCCAGCTGGTATGTAACTCAGATGTCAGAAGATTTTTGAGTCTGAGAAACAGTCTGTCTGCTCTACCTTCCCATCAAAAAAAAACCCCTCAGTATTAATACTGTGCTGAGATCTGAAATTAAAGATGTCCATAATGACCTTTCAGCTGCAAATTCCTGATAACCTCTTTTTTTTTGCTGTTTTAATATAGCGAGGGGAACTCTTGCCTTCCCGTTCTTCCATATAATATTCATTATTATCGATTGCAACTTTCTTGTATAAAACCGTGGAAGTGCCACTGGTAGCATCTGGAACTTATAGGTGATTTTTGGTAAAAGGACCATCTTTATGGAATTGATACGACCTATCCAGGATAATGGTTTGTTTTGTAGTCTTTTACTCTAAGCTTTTATTTCATCTAATAATGGAATATAGTTTATTTTATAAATCTTCTCCAGTGAATTAGCTAGTTTTATTCCCAGGTACTTTATTTCTTTCTTCCAAGCAAATTGAAATTCCTTTTTCAACTTCTTCTCTTCATCTTTACTTAGATTGATATTTAAGATTTCATATTTTGCTAGATTTATTTTGAAATTTGATATTTCACTGTACTGTTTTAGGACTTTTAATAAATTGGGCATTGTGATCCTGGGATTAGTTATATAAAATAACACATCATCCACAAATGCTGAGAGCTTGTCTTCCTCTTTCCCTACTTTAAATCCACTGATATCTGGGTTACTCCGAATTGTTGAGTGCAAAGGTTCCAGGGATAAAATTAAGAGCAAGGGGGACAGGGGGCAGCCCTGTCTCATCCCATTTTTCATTTCAAAGGAGGCTAAAGGGGATCCGTTGATTTTTATCAATGCCGTAGGGTGACTGTATAACGTTTTGATCCACCCGATCATTCTCGAACCCACTCCCATAGTTTCTAGAGTTTGTATCATGAACCCCCAGTCTACCCTGTCGAACGCTTTCTTGGCATCGATCGACAGGAGTAGACCTGGGGGCCCCTTTTCTTTTATCTTCTGGAGTAGGAGTAGGGTTCTTACCCCATTATCCCTCCCCTCTCTTCTTGGAGTGAATCCTACCTGATCAGGGTGTATCAACGTTCATCGACCCTTTCAAACGACTTGCTAATACTTTAGCATACAATTTAACATCTGCATTTAGCAGCGAAATTGGCCTATAACTAGAGCACAGCGTACCGTCCTTCCCCTCCTTCAGAATGACTGACTGTGATCGAGGCAGACAAGGCCTCTCTACTCAGCTCGAAGTCAGTGCCTAGGCCATTCATTAATTGACATAACTTTGGCGTTAATATATCCTTAAATTTTTTATAATAGTATGTTGTAAATCCATCAGGGCCGGGGCTTTTCCCCAGAGCTGAGTTTGCCAAAGCTCTATTTATCTCATCCTCAGTTATAGGGCCCTCTAATGTGTCTTTAATGCTTTCTGACATCTTTGGAAGTCTAGCCTTTTTTAAAAATTCGACAATCTTTATTCTTTTCTCCCCTATCTGAGCCCCGGTCTTACCTACTGAGTATAGTTCCTTATAGTAGTTTTTAAAAGATTCCCCTATTTCTTTTGTTGTATGTACCATTTCTCTTTTATTGTTTTGAATTTTTTCTATATAATTTCTAGATTTTTTTTTTCCGAAGCATTCTAGCTAGGTGTTTACTGTTTTTATTCCCCCGCTGATATCTTTCTTTAGCCACCTTATAAAATGTTTTTTTTTGTTTCTAGTTCTATAAGATCTTTTAATTCATCTCTTTTCATAACTAGTTTCTGGTACACAACTCTATTTTGACCTTTATATTTTTTATACTTTTGTACTTTTGCTCTATTTTAAAAATTTCTTCAGTAAGGTTTTTCATTTTCTCTTTTTTCTCTTTTTTTTTCCTTGCTCCGATTTTTATTAAGATCCCCCTGATACATGCCTTATGGGCCTCCCACAAGGAAGATCCAGAGATCTCTTCAGTTTCATTTATTAGAAAATATTGTTTTAATCCCTTTTCTACAATCTTTACGCTTATCTCGTCATGTAGGAGTTCTTCATTTAGTCTCCAAGCCAATGAATTTCTTTGGTTCTTGGAGACTTGCATTTTCATTCTTACTGGAGCATGGTCCGACAATGTAGTTATCTCTATTCTGGATTCGACTATCCTATCCAGAAATCTGTGGTCCACCAAAATGTAGTCTAACCTAGAGTACGTCCCGTGCACTGGGGAGTAAAACGTAAAATCTTGTATTTTGGGATTCATTATCCTCCAAGTGTCCACCAGTTGACAAGCATGTAATTTTTGTCTCATCTTTTTTAATTGAACGTTATTCGTCCCCAATGCACGCAACGTACTATCCACATCTGGTTCCATGCAGAAATTTAGGTTTCCCATCAAAATCAGACCCCCGCTCTTAAAATCTATTACCTTCTCCAGCGTACTATTTAGAAATTTTATCGGATTCTTATTAGGAGCGTATATATTTGCCAAAGTACATTCCATTTCCCCCAGAAAGCCTTTCAAAAAAATGAATCTTTCCTCAGGATCGAGTAGCCTCTCTTCTAATTTAAATTGCACTCCCTTCGCAAACCCTATTGCAACCCCCTTGCTCTCTTCATAATTGTCTCCCCATAAAACCAAGTTGGGAAGTTGTTGGACCATAATTTGATATTTGAAATATGAGATAGGTGGGTCTCTTGTAGGAAGACCACTTCGGCTCCCTACCACTTAAGTTCTCCTAATATCTTATGTCTTTTGGTGGGTGTATTTAGTCCTCTTTTGTTATAAGTCATAAAATTTTATTCTGACATCTTTCCCCTAATTAACTTGCATGCTGCTCCATGTGCTTTTCTTTACAGGCATACCCCACTTTTAAGTACACAATGGGGTTTATTTATTAAAGCTAGAACGTGCAAAATCCGTCTCACTTCTGCATAGAAACCAATGAGCTTCCAGGTTTTATTATCGAAGCTTAATTGAACAAGCTGAGGTTAGAAGCTCATTGGTTTCTATGCAGAAGATTTTGCACTTTCCAGCTTTAGTAAATAAACCCCATTGTGTACTTAAAAGTGGGGTATGCCTGTACTGTTGCACAGTTTTAAATGGTAATCGTTCGTAGGAAACATCGTTAGTAGGAAACATCGTTTGAAAAAAAATACGATGTATTTAGTTGATACAGGGTTTTAACTACATTTTGGTCTTGCTAATTTGTCTTATTAAAAGAAGTTTAGGACATTGTTGTCTAGATGTCTTTGAAACTTGAATGAGTTGCAAACTTGATTCAGTGGAATGTAAGGAGAGGACACTCAGCAGCTGTTTACACATCTGGACTCAGGAGCACTAGTGTGGGACACCAGAGCACATTTTTTAGGGTAACCGACACAGGTGCTCCAGTGGATACTTGGGGTGTCTCCATCTGTGAAACTTGGCCAAAAAAGGTAAGTATTTCTGGACTCAAATATCTGTCTGCTAAGTATACCTTTGGTTTCATTCTCATAGGGGAGAAAAGACTCAGACAACAGGATCCCAGGGACCCCAAACCTCGCCAGCCTAAATGGGAAGTAAGCCCCAGCCCCCCCGAGGATGTGGAGGAAGGAGAGGTGGAGGAAGTGGGTGACATGGGCACCCCACCAGTGTGAGTGTCTGACACCCCATCTTCTGGTAATCTATGTATGCCTGCAAATTTCTAAATACATCTTTTTTCATCAATTTTAGGTGATGTTCTGATTGTGGAAGGGGAAGCGGCGGAACCCTTTACTGGCGCCAGCGCCCAAACCCTCATTACCAAAATCATGGCGTGGAATGGGGAGATCGACGCAATGCGCAATCGCCTGGACATCATGCAGCAGGAAGTGAAGAACACGATCGATGTTTTGGGTAGAATATAATCCCTTTTTACCTAAATCAAACTCGATCATGTTCTTCATTTTCTTTTTAGATGACCAGATTCTATTTTTTATATTTGTACATTTTAAAAGCCAAATTTTGAAGATGCACACGGTGTGTCAACATGTGCTATCTGCCATCAGGGGATCTCAATGTACGCTTTTTGTGGGTGCAACCCCTTCCTCATAAAGCTAGTAGGTGAGAGGAAGGAATTGCACCCACAAAACAGGTCCATTGATCCCCCATGATGGGAGATAGCACATGTTGACATTACCCATTTGAAATCCCAATTTGCGTGCATCTTCAAAATTTGGCTTTTACAAGGGTGACATCACCCCATCTGATTTATGGCAATATCAAGACATTTTTGACACTATAATGTCTGATATTGCCTTCATTTTTGAGTTGTTGAACTTTGTAACTTCCAAAGCTCCAGAGTTGTGTGTATGTTATGTTTTAAAACATGCCTGTTTGTAAAAAAAAAAAAAAAAAGATTGTTAAAAAAAAATATATTGATAAAAAAAGAATTTTATATATATATATATATATATATATATATATATATATATATATATATATATATATATATATATATATATATATATATTTATTTTTTTTAATTATAAATGCACATGTGAATGTGCACAGATTAAAAAGTTTGCTAATCAACGTGTGACTTCTTGTTTCAATGCTCAACACCAGTTTTGTAAGTAATTTTGTGTTTACAGTGACAATGGGGCTTATTTACTAAAGGAAAATCCACTTGGCACTACATGTGCACTAGGAGACAGCCAAAAAGAAAAGCAAGCAATAAATACATTTCTTGATTTTATCTGATCATTTTTTTTTTATTAATAAAAATTAAACATTGTCTGGCATTGCAATTGCACCCCTACCCGTAAAATAAGTAACATATTTCTCCCTAGCTTCACGGGCGCTTTGGGGGACCAAGCCACTACGGCCAGTATCCAGGCCCATCAGAGGATTCTCAGTAATACGTCCGGCCTCAGGCCCAACTGAGGCAATATAATTTGCAGAATTTTTTCTTAAAAAATTGTACAGGATGCAGCATGATAGGACGATATGCTTGAGTCTGTAGTCCGCCATATGGATTGCTGTCAGAAACAGGCAGAACCACTGGCCATTATCCTGAAGGCATTCTCAATAACTCTTCTCACTCTGGCCAGCCGATAGTTAAAAACCCTCCTCTTCTTCCCCACATCCACATACAGGAATTCATATTGTGCCAACACCACCGCCATTAACAAGATACTATGAAACCCCTTATAATTAAAATAGTATGACCCCAAATGGGGTGGTGGCAGGATGTGGATGTGCTTCCCATCTATAGCCCCTCCACAGTTGGGAAAGTCCCAATGGGTGGCAAAATGGGATGCCACAGTCTGCCATTCCTGTGGCATTGAAGGAAACTGGGGAGTCAAACAAGAAAAAATATATAAGTACTTTTGCACATAACATTGCAAGCAGATTACACAAAAAACATTCTTGCCCAACATCAGTATAACATTTATTTTAAGTATTTTTTAAAGACTAAAATATAAGGCCCACTTATCAGATTCCTCACCCCCTCTGATGGCCCATTGATAAAATTTAAGGGGGGGGCTTATAAATTACTTTAAGGACACACATACCATTTGGACACATTTTAAGGGGGGGAGCTTATAAATTAGTTTAAGGACACACATATCATTTGGACACATTTTAAGGGGGGCTTATAAATTAATTTAAGGACACACATACCATTTGGACACATTTTAAGGGGGTGTTTAGGGTAAGCACTACAATGGAGCTGACAAAATACATTGTTAAGTGACTAGACTAGGTGTGTATGGGCCCAGGATAGCATGCTGGGGAGGTTACTGAAGGCAAATATGCATGAAGGACAAAAAAGGAGCATTAAAAGATTACAGCATGCATGAGGACAAAGAGGACATTCACAGCATATTACAGTCATGGCCATTAGGGATTGATGAAAGAAATACAATACATTAGCAAACATGAAATACATATAATGTGATGTTAAAGGAGAAATCTTACCTTAATATAGTCCTTCTGCAGGACCTGGATCATGGCAGAGCAGGTCTCTAGGATAATGATCCCCAGAGCCTGGGGGGAGATGCCTGTCGAGAACTTGAGGTCCTGCAGGCTTCCCCCAGTCGCCAAGTACCACAACGTGGTGACTAGCCTCTGCTCCGGAGTGATGGCTTGCCTCATGCAGGTATCCTGCCTGCTGATATAAGGGGTCAGCAAAGCCAACAGATGGTGAAAAACGGGGTCCGTCATCCTGAGAAAGTTCCTGAAATCATCAGGATTATTCTCCTGGATCTCATGAAGCAAAGGCATGTGAGAGAATTGGTCACGCTGGAGTAAACAATTCTTGGTCCATGAACTCCACCCCACCCTGTTCATGAACTGGACTTGGGTCAAAGAATGAACCCCAACACCAAGCCCCAGCATAGCACAAACTCTACGACGAGTATGTACCCGTAACATGGCTTCAAAATGGTCGGCTAGTCAGAACGAACTTAACAGAACACACTGAAGAACAGAGAGGCCTGTGAAGAGCGAGCTGAAAATTAGCAATGAGTGGACAAGAACGCACTGAATAAACAAATGCGAACTGACTACACGCATTGAAAAGCAGATACAAACCCCACAAGCACAAACTGAACAAGCAGTTAAACGATCTGAAAAAATACGAATACAAATTGTCTCTCACCAAACTTCTACTAACACGAGATAAACACTAAATTAGCAGAAGGAGCCCAAAAGGTGGCGCAATGGCTATTGAACTTCCGTTTTATAGTCCTGTCGTACGTGGTATACATCACCGCATTCTAGACAGTTGGACTTTGGTGTGATCATGTGTACGCAAGACAGTTTCATCGGAATTCCATTGGAAAGACTGTCAGAATTTATTCTGACTGGAAAAACAGTCATGTGTACGTGGCATTAAACGTTTCATTGCAATCAGAGGCCCAGTGAAGCTCATTCAATCTGACAGAGGTTCTAACTATATAGGAGCAGTAATGGAACTGCAAATTCCTTCCAACTTGGACACTTCCAGTGTAGAAAGATACTTGAGTAAGCAAGGATGTGCGTGGACTTTAAACCCACCTCACTCTTCTCACATGGGAGGTGTTTGGGAAAGGATGGTAGGCATAGCCCGCAGAATTCTGGACTCCATTTTCTTGCAAGTGGGAACTGCATGGCTTACCCATGAATACCTGGTGACCTTTATGGCAGAGGTCACAGCCATCATTAATGCCAGACCTTTGACATCAATTTCAGGTCACTCTGAGGATCCAGTGATTCTCACACCTGCTATGTAAATCAGTCAAAAGACTGGCCTTGCTGGCACTCCAGCTGTAGAGTTTTGTGAAAAGGACCTTTACAAACGTCAGTGGAGACAAGTACAAACCCTTGCCAATACTTTCTTGAGTCGATGGAGGAAACAATATACAGTATCTCTACTCTTCAACCAAGGAGAAAGTGGGACATTGAAAAACCTATATAAATAGAAAATTACTATGCTGCGCTATCTCCTAATATTAGTTCCAACAAATACTTTTAAAGTGCTAACTATGCAATAATAGGAAAAATAATAATAATAATAATAAAAACTTGTGATAAACTGACAAAAATTATAATATATTCCAAAACTGTATATAGAATTTTATGATTGCTGTAATGATAAATTCTGTGTTAAGTGTCACATTCCACAGGTAAAATAACTATAATAAACAAACTTATAAAAATTATATATATGGTGCCACAAACGTGAATCATAAAGTGTTATAGTGCATATAACAGTGACATTCTAATCAAACGTAGATCAGTCCAACATAATTGGTATATAGGTGACTTCATAAAAACGTGAAAATAACGTGTTGCGGTGTCCACACTCAGGTGCTCCCCACCCTCAGGCAATGGCCGCTCACCTTAGAGCGTGTGACCTCGCAATTAAGTTTGGTCAAACACACATGTGAATCACCTCAGGGATTCTAATGCCGCGTACACACGATCGGACTTTATGGCAGACTTTTTCCAGCGTACTTTTCGACGGACTTTACGACGGACTTTCCGAATGAACGGACTTGCCTACACACAATCAACCAAAGTCTGACGGATTCGTACGTGATGACGTACGACCGGACTAAAACAAGGAAGTTCATAGCCAGTAGCCAATAACTGCCCTAGCGTCATTTTTTGTCCGTCAGACTAGCATACAGACGAGCGGACTTTTCGACCTGACTCCAGTCCATCGGACAGATTTGAAACATGTTTCAAATCTAATGCCGCGTACACACGATCGGACTTTGCGGCATACTTGGTCCGGCGTACTGGATTTCATTGAACAATTCGATCGTGTGTGGGCTCCAGCAGACTTTGTTTTCTCAAAAGTTTGACGGACTTAGATTTGAAACATGTTTCAAATGTGTCGACGGACTCGAGTCCGGTCGAAAAGTCCGCTCCTCCGTATGCTAGTCCGACGGACAAAAACCAACGTTAGCGCAACTATTGGCTACTGGCTACCGGCTATGAACTTCCTTGTTTTAGTCCGGTCGTACGTCATCATGTACGAATCCGTCGGACTTTGGTTGATTATGTGTAGGCAAGTCCGTTCATTCGGAAAGTCCGTCATAAAGTCCGTCGAAAAGTACGCCGGACAAAGTCTGCCATAAGGTCCGATCGTGTGTACGCGGCATTAGTCCATCAAACTTTTGAGAAAACAAAGTCCGCTGGAGCCCACACACAATAGAATTGTCTGACGAAATCCAGTACGCCAGACCTACTATGCCGTAAAGTCTGATCGTGTGTACGCGGCATAAGTTAGCTGTATGGATCCAAACTGCTCACTGATGCTGTATCCTCATATATAAACAGTAGAAAGACTCCATAGCGTGATACCTTTTAACACAATTTTTTTGTACAAACAAAAAAGCCCTAATACAGGGTACTCACATGGGTTAGGTGCATTAAGTACACCAATCTGTAATGTGTCTTAAAATGCTGGGTTTTGGTTGAGGTCGTATGTCTGTTCTCTGTGAAACAGACCAGCTGTTTCAGTCCTGTCCCCTCCCAAGGGGGAGGGGACAGGATGGTGTAGGAAGCAGCTGGTCTGTTTCACAATGAACTGACATACTGCTTTATGGGATGTGATCAGTGCTAGCAGCTGTTGATCATTGCCACTCATCCATTACATTTTGTTTTCTATATATTTTGTCACTTTTAAAACAGGTAGCTCGCAAGATCCTCATAGTTTACATTGAAAAACCTAATCTTAAACCTGGTGAGGTTGTGCTCATGAGAGATTGCCAGATACAAAGGAATGAGTGGCCTTTGGGTCTAATAACCAGAGTACTGCCAAGTGAGGACAAGCATGTCCGTAAAGTTGCAGTCAAGATCTTCCAGCAGAATGAGGCCAAAATATTCCTAAGACCAGTGGCTGAACTTGTTCTGTTGCTTTCTGCAGAAGACTCTGTTAGTGATGTCACATGACGTTAGATGGGGAGTGTTCTGCGCATTTGGCCTTATTCGGTTACTGTGTTTATGTGATTAAATAATATGTTGGGTTTTCCTTGATGTACACCAAGCTAGTTATATGCATAGCATAGGCACCACCTACTGTCCCTTTCTGGTATAGCTTTAGCTGCTTGTTTTAGTTACATATTGTAATTTCTTAGCATGTGTTAATAAAGTTGTTAGGAACTAGAGCATTCTGGGAGATTCTCTAGAGGAAGTGGGTCAGCCACCATTTTAGGAATGCACATCAAGACAGTAAGGCTGTTTCTACAATCTCTCGCCATCACCTGTTAGCGAGCTTAAAAAGTAAGTTCTTCTTATCTCATTCAGTGTCATATAGCATTGTTTCCTCATTATATGCAATATTGTACTGATTGATGTTTATTTTATCAATTTGTAGTTTCACCTGGCTTGTTCCAATAAATCTAAGATCAAAGAAATATGGTATCTGAAGTTTATAGAGCAGAAGGTTTAGCGCTCTGTCCTACAGACAGAACACAACTCATGAAAATGAGTGCATGAATGCTGGTAATTAGCCATGATATGTAGTAGAGAAAGATGAACTGAGCTGCATCGAACCATTGACAATAAAATTATATTGATTTAGTTTATCTCTTTCAATCAAATCGTTTTTTTCTTTCAATAGATTTTTATTGACTTTTCAGCATTTGCAAAATAACATGGTACAGCCAAAAGAAACAACAATCGTAGAAGACATAAGTTGTATGGTGTAGAGGCGTGACAAAGCCAAAGCTCACAAGGAACTACGTGGAGAGTAAGAAACAAGGAGCAGTGTACATCAACAGCCGTGTTTAGGGATTATTCCTCAGTTCCAACACCCCTAATGGGTACTAACTGTGTTGGAGTCCGAGGAGTGTCACCCCACCCTGATAGCCCTAAACGTATTCCTTATACCGCTCCATGCTGTCAGAGGATCTGTAATGAGAGCCTGTAGAAGTACCTATGGGTACCTCCAGATATCTTTGCATATGGCAATGCTGAACTGGAAATTAGTAACCTCATATTAAACCAAGCTGTACCTAATAAACAAACCAAGAGAATAAAGGGATAGCGAAAACAGAAAAGAGTATAGAGAGGAAAAAGAGGATAGGAAAATGATGTGTAGATAGAGCGAGAAGCGACGGTGTGGTATTCGCTCCTCCACACTCAAGCAGGTATAGATGAACGGATTAGTGGCCTGGATATGTATTTGGCCCAAGGTTCCCATACTGCTTCGGTTCTGTCTACCGTGTCCAGGAGGATGCTTACTGTTTTCTCCTGAGCCATAATCCAGGATATTTTTCGTTTAACTAACAGAAGTGAAACTGTGGGCTGTTTCCACGCTCGGGCTATTGTCAATTTAGTTCCAATAAGGATGAACCTGATAAGATTGTGGGCCAATTTCGGTACCCCCGGGATGGGAAAGTTCAATAGTGCGTAGTGTGGTGTTTTTGGAATAGATAAATTAGTTATTTTCCTGATAATCCAGACTATTTTGTTCCATAGATCCCTTATTTTGGGGCATTCCCACCAGATATGAAGCATGGAGCCAATATGCCTGCAGTTACGGAAGCATAAGGGGGATGCGTTTGGGAAGATCTTAGCTATCCGTAAAGGGACCATATACCACCTCATTAGAACTTTTAAGTTCGCCTCAACAAGCGCAATATTAAGAATGCATTTAGAAGCAGTGATGGAAGCTCTGTGCCACTCAGACAGGGTCCATTGTTGTTGTAGATCAGTCTCCCATTCCCTCATGAATAGTGTTTTAGAATCAGCCCTAGCAAGCGCTCGATAAATCACCGTTATTCCCCCCCTCTGCTCCATGGCCTGACCACACCACAGTTCATAATCCGTAATGGTCAAAGGTTTGTGAACGGAGCGTCTAAGAGATCTGATAAAGTGGGATATCTGTTGGAGTCTGAACCTTTCTGAACCTGGCATGTCAAGTTTACTGGTGCAGTAAGAAAAGGTGAGGGGGCCTGTCGGGTGAACAAAGTGGCCAATCCTATGAAGCCCCTTATCTAACCACCATTGAAAGGCTTTAATGTCTTGACCAGGCGGGAAAAGGGGATTTCTGAAGATGTGGGATAAGGGGCACCAATGGGAGATCAAGTGTGAGTTGAGTCTAAGGGAGTCCCATAGTGTCAAGAAGTGAGAAAGTGTGGGTGCAAGTATGGCCGGTCTGGTCTTAGTAGCGCACCAAAGTATGTAATCTAGAGTGTAGTGAGGAATAGCTTGTCTTTCCACACGAACCCAATCAGGGTGAGCAATTTTACAATATATAGTGGATAATTGAGATAGTTGTGCTGCTTGATAGTACCAGAGTATATTTGGCACACCCACCCCTCCTTGATCTCTACAGCGGAAGAGACTCCCTTTGGCAATTCTATGCCCCTTGGATCCCCATACAAACTTCATTATTTTCAATTGAAAATTCCGTAGACGGATCTTAGGGATGGGGATAGCTAAAGATCTGAAGAGATACAGGAGGCGGGGCAGAAGGGTCATTTTTACTGAATTCACCCTGCCTAGCCAGGAAAGGCCCAGTTTGTCCCATGTGGATAAATCATCCTCCAGTTTACAAAAAATCGCAGGTAAGTTGGCTGAGTAGAGTTTGTCTACGGTCGCGGTCAAGTTAATCCCTAAATAGGGGAGCGCTGTCTCTGTCCATCCAAACCTAAAGTTGTTTTTAAGCTGAGAAACCAACTGGTCTGGTAGGTTAATATTGAGAGCTAGAGATTTGGAATAATTGACCGTAAGTCCCGATACTTTGCCAAAATCATCCAGAACCCTGCATAAAGAAGGAAGGGAGGTAAGCGGTGAAGATATAAAAAGCAAGATGTCGTCAGCGAACAATGCGCATTTGTGCGCATGAGGTCCGCATTGTACCCCTTGTATGTTAGGGTTGTCTCTGATGGAAATGGCCAGGGTCTCGATGATCAAGGCAAAGATTAAAGGAGATAAGGGACATCCCTGTCTCGTGCCGCTGAGAATTTGGAAGGAATTCGAGTGGTATCCCTGCATTTTAATTTTTGCTTCCGGGGAAGAATAGAGTGCACCGATAATGTTCATAAAGGTTTCACCAAATCCCCATTTTTGCAGGGTAGGGACCAGAAAGGACCAGGAGACGGAACTGAACGCCTTCATGAGATCAAGTGAAAGCAGGAAACCCTTTTGTTGGGGGCCCCCGTCCCAACCCGATCCCAACAAGGAAACAATGTCGATTGCCCTCCTGATCTGATCCAGCCCCTGTCGCCCGGGAATAAAGCCCACTTGATCCCTATGTATATAAAGGCCAATGAAGTTGGAAATTCTATCCGCAATAATTTTTGTTAGGATTTTAAGATCATTATTAAGTAATGATATAGGCCTATAATTGGAGATGCAACTGGGGTCCTTTCCTGGCTTAGGAATCACTGTTATGAATGCCGAATTAGAAGCCTTGTCAAGGGGTGAACCAGATCGAAGCTGATTAAAAAAGCGAGCCAAGTATGGGGAGAGTAATGGGGAGAAGTGCTTATAATATGGAACCGAGAAGCCATCTGGGCCCGGAGCAGAATTATTTTTGAGGTTTTTAATGACCCGTGCTACCTCTTCTATTGAGATCGGAGCCTCTAATTCATCCCTATGCTGTGTCGTGATCCGTGGGATCTGTACTGATTCCAGAAAAGAGTCTATAATGTCTGGGGAGGGTTCCTTCTCTACCTTGCAATAAAGAGAGCAATAAAAGTCGTGAAAGGCTTCCATAATTTTTTGGGGATTCTGTGTGAGGGAACCGTTACTTAATTTTATTTTAGGGAGCGCATGTGTTCTAATTGTAGGGGTCAACCGTCTGGCTAATCTAGAACCAAGTTTGTCAGTTTAGTAGTAAAACCTACCCCCCTCCCATCTGAGGTTCTTTTCTGCTATAGCAGTGAGAGCCAGGTTCAGGGCCGTGCGGGATGATTCCAGCCTACTTGCGGAGTCCGATGAGGGTTTGGATTTGTGCAATAAGCTGAGAGAAGCGAACTCCCCTTCCAGCCTATCAATTTCCAATTTGCGAGCTTTGCGAATTCTAGACGAGATCTGGATTAAGCTACCCCTGATTGCTGCCTTGTGGGCCGCCCACAGGGTGGAAGGGGAGATGCTGTCCACGTCATTCAGACGGAAGTATTCCTGAATGTGTTTTTCAATTTCACACACGTGAGTGGGATTGCTAAGGATGGAGGCGTTTAATCTCCAGTGGAATCCTGAGCGCTGAGGCGGACCTCCATTCAGAGTCATTAGGAGAAGGGAATGGTCCGACCAGGCAGAGTCCTTAATATCTGACCTTTGTATCAGTGGAACATGTTGTTGAAGAATAAAAAAGTGATCTATTCTAGAAAAAGATTGATGCGGGTTGGAGAAGTGCATGTAATCCCGTGCCTTTGGGTTAATTTCCCACCAGACATCCACCAAGCCACGATGGAAAATCTGTCTGGCCACATTCAGACTCTGCCTGGTGGGATGTACCCTGTTTTTGCCTGGGGGGCGTGATTTGTCAATTCCCGCGTCAAATGCTATGTTGGAGTCTCCCCCAAAAATGACTAGGCCTTCAGTTAAAGGGGAGAGGGTTTGGAAAAGGGACTTAAAGAACTTTGCCTGTCCCCAGTTTGGCGCATAATATGAAATAAGGGTGTAAAGTTGTTCATCAATGCGTACCTTTACCAACAAAAATCTACCCTCCGGGTCCTTGAATTCAGAGACCAGGGAGAATTGAGTTCTGCGAGAGAAGAACAGGCCTACGCCCTTGGTTTTATTGTCAGAGTTGGCTAAATAAAATCTGGGGAATTTGGCATGAATGAATGAAGGGGAATATGATTTAGGGAAATGTGTTTCCTGTAAAAATAGTATATCTATTTTTTGTGCGTGATAATGTTGGAATACTTTCCTACGTTTCATAGGGGAATTGAGTCCCTGAACGTTGTGGGTGGCAATGCGTAGAGCAGGTCTATGTGAGGAGTGGTCAGCCATGGAGCAGCTTAAGTGAGAAAGCGGGCGATCCCCGAGCACTTACCTTTGATGTAGTGGCCGGTCTCAATATGCATGCCTCAGGAGAAAACACTAGGACTTCAAGTTGCTTATCGTGAAGGAGCGAGACCACATCCGTCGCTGCAAGAAAAAGTCAAGAGGTGAGGAAGAGAGGAAAGAAGAAGAAGACAGTTTGAAAAATAAGGAGAAGTGAACTCCGAGATAGAGGTGAGAACAATACCACCCCTCTCAGAGAAACAAACACGTTGACCCCCCAATGCGGGGGAGAGTCCCGAACCAGGAGTAGCAAGACCACTATGGTTAACCACTCTGAGTTCGGGAGCAGGCGCATTGGACCCACTCCGTCCTGTGCACCCTAAACTAATATCTCCAAATAAACCAGAAATAGAATATAAATATACATATATGAATATATATATCAGAAGAAAAAAAAAAGAAAAAAGTCCCTTATAGAATAAAAAAAAGTGAATGACCGAGACTAGGGGTATAATGGGGGACGAGAGGAGAATAGGGGGAATATCAAGAGCGCTAGCTAAGGATATCTGGGTCAGGAGACTGGGGGGGAGGGAAGGAGGAGGGGGAAGGAGAAGAAAGGAGCCTATTGGGCCCGACCAGACCCCAGCCTAACTTTTGGGAGAGGGGCAATGATAGTTCCCTCAGGCAGCGTCATTAGAGGCATGTCTGGTTGTTCAGACCTGCACTTGGAGCAGAAAGAACCTAAAGTCCAGTTGGAAGTTCGTGCAGGTTCTGAGGAAAAAAAATAAATAAATAATTTTTCAGACAAATGAGGAGAAGAGTCAGTTGGGCATAAATGCCATGGGTCAAGGAGGATTCCGACCAGAACAAAAGTAGGAAGTGTATGGTGGAAGGTAGGGATTCCCTCACGATCATGGGGGGAGGCCTTCCTTGGCCTTCTTGTTTTTGGGTGTCATCCAGAGAGAGGACAATGGGCTAGACGGAGGTGGACGTTTGGTCATGCCGGAGGATGCGGTCTGCATAGGGGAAGGTGGATCCTTCGGAAGAAGTCCCAATTTTTGCAGTAGTTGTTCACCTTCTTGGAATGAGGAGAGTCAAAAAGGCTTGCCGTTGAAATCAAATTTTAGGCTGAAGGGGAAGAGCCACCAATACTTTATATTCCTTTGTGTAAGAACCGTCAGGAGGGGTTTGAGCGCCCGCCTTTTCTGGATAGTGAAGGGTGAGATATCCGCATAGATTTGTATCTGGTGTCCCATCAGCTGGATCTGTGGGGTGGTACGGGCTCTCCTCATGATTTCCTCCTTGACACTGTAGTAGTGTGGTTTGACCACAATGTTGCGTGGCAGGCCATCCTGGCAGGGAGGTCCCAGTGCCCTATGCGCACGATCGAGCTCCAACCTGTGTGTTCGGATGTCAGGGATAAGATGTTTAATTAGGGAATGGACTGCATCCGGGACGTCCGTGACGGACTCAGGCAGACCCCTGATCCTAAAATTTAGTCTTCTGGATCTGTTCTCTAGGTCATCTATTTTCGCAATGGCGCCCTCAAATTGGTCATGCAGATCTTGAAAGCGATCAGTGTTTTGATTAACTCGATCGATCGTAGCATTAACTTTGTTTTCAATGTTTTCAATGCGGGAGCCTAGGAGTTGGAGGTCCGCCTTAATGTCAGAGATAATTCTGGAAGCAGTCTGAGCAAGGCCCCTATCCAGCATTTCTGCAAATTTAGAGAATATGAAGGTAATGTCCTGGGGCTGTGAGACAGGAGGGTCTGTCTCCTGATATGAGACATTAGGCCTGGGGTGATGGGCACCTGAGGGGGACAGTAGCTTGTGCATCCCATCCAGGGTCTGGTCCAGGAGGGATACTGTGGTGGCCGGTGATAGAGGACCTTCGCTGGTTGTGGGTGAAGGGGCTACTCCACATACCTCCTCATGTAAAGCATCCTGCCATGTATGAGAGCCTGAGCTCCCTGTGAGAGTCTCGTGAGGAGGCCGTTCCGCCGCCATCTTGGAAATTTTGTCTGCCCCTGTGAGCGCTGGAAATCGGGCTGTGAGTCCTCTCCTTATCGCTCCCACCGGCCTCCACTCGTGGCCGTGTGATCGCGGTCCGCTCCGGTCCCGGTCTGGCGGTGTGGGGGCTGATAAAAGCGCTGCAGGGTGCGCCTAATGGACGGAGCAGTGCGGAGCTCTGTGTTCAGTCAGCCATCACAGAGCGCCGCGCATGCGCACTTCTCAAATCGTTTTTTATTGATTTTTTCATAAAACAACTGCAATACAAAAACAAAGAAATAAAAACACATAATAAATTTCCCACAAAACCCCTTCCAAACACAACTCCCAAGAAAAAAATTAGAAAAAATTGGTTTATCTCAGTTCAGCTGCAAGACCCATGAGTACCTCTATACCTGTTTTGGATGTGTAGGAATGTCTTTGTGGGTGAGCACCAGCCTATACAGTCCCTATTCCACACAGCCTCATTCTGTATGCTGTGCCGTACATTCCTTATTAGTTTTGTGCATTACTGCCAGTTTAACGCCATTTATGTCTGTGTGTGCGTTACTGCCAGTTTAACGCCATATAGTTTTCCATGCATTACTGCCAGTTTAACGCTATATAGTCCTGTACGTCACTGTACATTTGGCACATTATATTGCAGTATATTATAGTGTATCCGTGGAGTGTGTCTGTGTAGCTTGAGTACTCAAATTAAAGTGCGCCAAACACCTCTTTGCGTTGATTAAAGTGCATCTACGTACAGATTTTAACTTCTTCTTTACATTTCCTTATAAGCACCGCCCCCTCCATTCCAATAATGTCTGGGAGGACAACAAGGAGAGGCAGACATAACCTTGGCACTGTAAGGGGGCCAGCAACAAATGTGTCCACAGGCAAAGGTGGACATGGTGGTCACTCCTCAGGCAGGGCACCATTTCCTCTATTTAGTGAGTTTGCCCGTGCTATCCAGCCACAGCATGCAGAGGAGGTGGTGGTCTGGCTTACTAAACCTTCCTCATCCTCCTCATCCTCTGTCACACAAGCAGAGACAAGTGTGCCTTCCCCTGCAGTTGCCAGAGTGGATAAATCTGCCTCCTTGTCCACATCTATTCATGCCATAGCCCCAACATCAGCCATTGAGGAGTCAGCTGAGTTATTTGACCACAGCCATGGCCACATGATCCTTGATGATGCCCAGCCATTACTGGATTCAGATGTTGGTTGAGGATAACAGGAACATGAGCCTAGAGAGAGGGAGGAACACTGGTAGACAAATTGGCATTCATGTTCCCCAAGCCGCAGCGTATTGCCAAGTTGTCTCCAGTGGTAATGATGAAGATGGAGAAAATGAGATGATGATGATGATGATGAGGTCACTAATGCGACTTGGGTGCCAGATAGAGCAGAGGAGGAAACTAAAGGTGAGGCGGCACAGCCCCAAAGAGGCCAAAATCAAAAAAGAGTAGAGAGCAGCCACCCTATTCCATCACATTCTGCAGCTGTTATCTCCCAGCCCACTCCCCAAAGCTCAGCTGTCTGGGTCTTTTTCAGTACATCTGCAGAAGATCGCACTGTTGCTATCTGTAAACTGTGTCTCAGGCACATCAAACATGGCAAAAACACCAACCATTTGGGTACCACATGTCTAACAAGGCATTTAATGTCCAACCATTCGGCCTGTTGGCAAGAGCACCTAAAAGCCACACAAAAGGGGCACAAATCTGTCCCTCCTTCTTACCCACTTCAGTCTGCCCCTGCTATATCGAGTCATTACCTCTCAGCAGCTTCCACTGACAGGGTGTCCCAGGTCCTAGCAGCACATCTGCCAGCAGCACACCACCAGCTGTAGACTGTAGCTGGCAAATTTCTCTGCCCCATCTGCTGCAGTGGAAAAAAAAATACAGTCCCTGCCACCCACATGCCCAGCGTCTAAATGCAAGCTTGTCAAAGCTGTTGGCTCTCCAACTTCTGCCTTTCAGCCTGGTGGATTCTGCCCCCTGACGTGAATTTGCACAATGTGCTGTACCACATGTCAGGTTCCTAGTTGCTACTACTTTTCACTTAAGGCCGTTCCATCTCTCTACCATCACGTGGAAGGGAATGTTCTGGCATCTTTGGGCAAGGAAGTCGGCCGTAAAATTCACCTTACTGCTGACACGTGGTCCAGCAACATGGGCAGGGACGATATATTTCATTCACAGCACACTGAGTAACGCTGCTTGCAACTCGAAAGGATGCAGGACAGGGCTTGGTGCTGCAGCTTGTTGAACCTCCACATCTCCATACAGCTGGTGGTGATGATACCAGATCTGTGAGCGCTACCCCCTCTTCCTTCTCCTCCTCCTCCACCTATATGCCCTCCTCTGCAGAATTGTCCTACGAACATCAGGTACCCTCTAACCATTCAAAGGGCTATTCCATGAGTCAGGCCAAAAGGTGCCATGCAGTGCTTCAACTGGTGTGTTTAGGGGACAGGAACCACACCGGAGCAGAGATTCTTGCAGCTTTGCAGGGACAAGACCAGAGGTGGTTCACACCACACCAGCTGGAGCCAGGAATGGTGGTTTTAAATAATGGCTTAGACAGGGGAAGTTGACACATGTGCCATGCCTGGCACATGTACTCAATTTTGTGGTGCAGCGTTTCCTAAATACGTACCCAGGGTTGCATGATGTACGAAAACAGGCCAGATGAGTCTGTAGCATTTCAGGCGGTCATACACAGCCAGTGCTCAATTGGCTGAAATTCAGTGGGAATTCCACCTGCCCGTAAACCTCCTGAATTGTGACATGCTTACCAGGTGGAACTCGACTTTGGCAATGCTGCAGTGGCTATACATGCAGCAGAGGGCCATCAACGAGTACCTGTGCCAGTACGGCATGACGACAGGCTCAGGCCGCCTCTGCTTTTTTTCCTTAAGCCAAAGGCTGATCATTAAGGATGCATGCACTGCATTGTCACCATTTGAGGAGGCCACAAGGATGGTGAGCAGTGACAGTGCATGCATCAGTGACACAATTCCTGTTGTGTTCCTGCTGGAGCAGACTCTGCATGGCATTATGGACAGGGCACTGGAGGCAGAGCAGCAGCAGAAAGAGGAGGACTTCCTTTCCTCTCAAGGCCCACTTTATCCAGACACCATCATTCCTATGTCAGAGAACACACAGGAGGAGAGAGGGGAGGAGGATGAGGAGGAGGATTCTGGCACTTTCATAGGCTCCGAAGAAGAGGAAGACATGCGTCAATCTATAAGCGATGGCTTTCCAACCCCAGGACCCTTGGGAGTAGTATGTGGCTGGGAGGAGGAAGTTCCAGATGCTGTCATCCTGAGTGACCCTGAGGAGTCTGCTTCTCAAGCTCAGCAAATTTGAGGCGCATGGGCAACCTAATGCTTCAAAGTCTGCGAAAGGACCCAAGAATACGTGGCATAAAGGAGAAGGATGATTACTGGTTGACAACCCTCCTTTACCACCATTATAAGGGGAAGGTCTCAGAACCCATCCCGTCCCCACAGGGAGTGCAGAAGATAAAATCTCTTGAGGACACATTAAAGAGGATTTTATTGAACATTTTTCTTGACTCCAGTAGGTTACAGTGTGGTGGAAAACGTCATTTTGAGTCTTCTGTTGGTCAAGAGAAGAGCGTTGGAGAAGGCGTCTGCCTAAGTGAGGCATTTCGGAATTTTTTTAGTCCTCGCCACCCAGGGCTGTCAGCTTCCACATCCCATCGGCAGTGTCTGCATCACATGGTGGACGATTACCTTGGGCCCAAAACAGATCCACTGAATTACTGGGTCATGAGAATGGACCACTGGCCAGAACTTGCCCAGTATGCTATTGAGTTGTTGGGCTGCCCTGCGTCCAGCGTGCATAATGTATCAAAAAAATCAATAATCTTGTTCCCAGTGCACTACATTGTGGCCTCATCATTCATCCTAGCTCCCCAGCTGTTGCTGAGCAAAATAAAGGCAGCCTACAGGGAAAATGTCTTTTTTTTTTTTTTGGCTTTATAAATGCAATTATTACTGCAGCTGATTCTAGACATGGTACAGATCTGCCACTTTACAGGTAGACTACGGGGACCCCCCAGGCCCTATATTGGAAGGATTTTTTTTATTTTTATGCTTTCACTTTAAAAATAAAAAAAATCACTGCTCATTTAAAAATGAAGTTTTTTACAAACTTATTTTTATTGATACATGTCCCCCAGGGCAGGACCCGGATCCCTATAACCATTGTATGCCCAATTACTTGCATATAAGCCTTCAAAATGGGCACTTTTGATTTTTAACAACTTTCCTCAGCCCACATGTAATGATTCCTCACTATTGATTCCAAACTTATGTATGATGCTAACATTATTTTCTTTAGTTTCATGTCTGCATATCAATACTTTCAAATTTTAAGCATTAGCAATATACATCCTGTCATCAACCAAGAAGCTTTTATAATTGTAGCAGAAGCCCAATTTACTAAGTGTACTCAGATGCAAGTGCTGGTCCCTTTAACTCATTTGGCCACACTTGGTGAGGTAGCTGGGCAAATGATCTGCAACCAGGTGAGAGGCCCTCCACTCTCAGAATCCATGTGTGGGCAGCTGAACATTAGCCTAATAGCACACAGCTTCTACAGAAAACCAGCTCTGTGAGGAACCCTTCACCGATTGCTACTAAAGTGTTCCAGTTCCAGTAGGGTGGCCCTTTGTTCTCAAGCCTTGAGTCACTCCAGCTGTTCATCTGTGTTAACAGAGCTACCCTGGACTTCACTGGGGGGTATTGTTTATGAGAATAATTGTATATAGCACTTTTCTGAAGTATTTAGATGAAGTAGTGATTCTTAAATAGATTCTCTGTTTTTATGGAATCTTGGAGAGATTATGAGGGTTCTTTACGAAAAGCAAATCCACTTTGCACTGCAAGTGCACTTGAAAGTGAACTGAAAGTGCACTTGGAAGTGCAGTCGCTCTAAATCTAAGGGGTAGGGGCGTGGCCTGGACCGGCATGGCGTAGGAAGCTAGAAACGAGAGCTCCGCTTACCCACTATCCGTGCTTTAAGATCCTCGAGGTACTACTGCCGAACTAACACCCACGAGAGGAAGCCCTATCTCTCCTGACTCCCAGGGAACATGTCGCCGCCAAAACAAAAATCAGATCCGGCTGCAAAGCTGGCCAAATACAGGAACTCAGACAAGGAAGCTGGAGGAGAAAATGCGCTGGCTCCTCTCCCCATGCTGAATCAGCGGCGGAAGACACGGCGCGAGTGCTGGAAGCAATATCAGATTGCAAGAGCACATTAACTAGCAAGATTGAGGAAGTTAAGGTGGATGTCTCATTAATACGCCAAGATTTGCAGAAACTGAGAGACAGAGTGACCGAGACTGAGGCCCGCATCAGCCGCGTGGAGGACGAAATACCGCCCTTACAGGTACACACCGAGCGACTGCAGCACCAACTTAACATGGTGCTGGTTAAGCAGGACGACATGGAAAATCGCCTGCGAAGGTGCAACCTGCGGTTCGTAGGCCTGCCTGAAGGATCAGAAGGCTCTGACCCCCCCTTATTCCTAGAGAAACTGCTGATAGATACGTTCGGAAGAGCTGAATTCTCCACCTCCTTTGTGGTTGAAAGGGCGCACAGGCTGGCGGCTAAACCTCCCCCCCAGGGCGCCCCGCCGAGGACATTCATCGCTAAGATGCTCAACTTCGGGGGGCGTGTCCGGATGTGAGAGCAGGCAGATGTGCTAGTGAGGAGCTCTGAGCATCCGATACAAAATCCTTAGCCATCCCCACATTACTTTAGCCAAAAAGGAAAAAAAAAAACCTGCTTGCCGACTCACAGCCATCCCCTGCTGCAGCCTGTGGGGATATTGCGGAGTTTTTTCGGTCGGGGACCAGCCAGTGACAACCGGGCCTTCACATCCGCGGCCGTCGCCATCTTCCTGGCCTGTGCCCTGCTGAAGTGAGCTATCCTTGGACCCAATCCATGAGGTAAGGGGCTCCTCTCATCCCTCATCTTGCCCCTCTGTGTGTTTGGTGGAGTCAGGAGATCCGTGGGGCCGTTGGGACCATCCGGCGCGGCCGCGGCCTATTGCGGCCTAGTGCAGCCTGCCGCCCACCGCACTTTCCTGGGCCGCCGGCCGACCGGGGAGCATCGCGACCGGCCGGATCTCCGCTCGGGAGCGCGGACTCAGCCGCCCACGGCCCCCTGCCAGTCCTACACCTTCCTCCTGATCCGTGGGGCCGCTGGGATCATCCGGTGCGGCCGCGGCCTATTGCGGCCTAGTGCAGCCTGCCGCCCACCGCACTTTCCTGGGCTGCCGACCGGCTGGGCAACATCGCGACCGGCCTGAGGTCCATTCGGGAGCGCGGATTCCTGCCGCCCACGGCCCCCTGCCAGCCCTACACCTTCCTGCTAAGCCATCTGGGGTGACTGACTAGGGGGGCGGGCTGGGGTGCTCTGAAGTCCAGCATTCAGCTTACCCTCCTCCATCCATCCGGCTCCCTGATCCTTTTTGCAGGATTCACCTGGCTGGCCCTCCTCACTGGACAGCTCTTACCTGCAAGTCAGTGAGGGACTGTTGGAGCTTGCTGCCCACCTCTACTCAATGGGCCCTAGGAACCGACCCAAGAGCTCATCCACGCCGGGTCGCCTGGCCCCTACAACGGCCGAACAACCACCTTCACCAGCTGCACAACTAGATCCTTCTCTCATAGGGAGACTGCAAACCTTGCTGACAGAATTAGTCATGGAACCCGAGGCGCCGAGTGCGGCTCTCTCTGGCCCACCCTCTCAAGATAGTACTGCAGTGATCCTGGCTGCCATCGAACAAAGTAAAACCTCCATGCTAGTGAGAATAGATCGCCTCGCAGAGGAGTGTAATCTCATTAGAAATGACCTGGATAAAATCAGGGGTAGGCTGACTGAATCAGAATCTAGAATATCTGCAACTGAAGATCTTACAGCCACTCACACTAACACCATAGCGGAATTACAGCGTACGGTACAGCTGCTTGTCGCTAAATCTGATGACGCAGAAAACAGAGCGAGACGCAACAATGTCCGCGTTTTGGGTCTTCCGGAGGGGGAAGAGGGTGACCGACCGGCGGAGTTTGCGGAAGACTTCTTCAAAAAACTGCTGGACCTCGCGGATACTTCTCCGACTTACGTCGTTGAGCGTGCCCACCGTGTACCCACGGGACGCAGTATCCCTGGTGCAAATCCCCGACCTTTCTTGGTCCGCTTTCTCAACTTCAGAGACCGTGACAGGATCCTCTCCGCAGCCCGCAATCATTCCCCGCTTTCATACGGCAGTGGCTCAATTCTTTTGTTTCCAGATTTCTCGGCAGAACTGCAGCGAAAGAGGAAGTCCTTTAACGAAGTTCGTAAACGCCTACGTGAAAAGGATATTAAATACAGCATGTTATATCCCAGCCGTCTTCGGGTTCCTCACAATGGCACGGTCAGATTCTTTGACTCTCCGGCTGACGCTGATGACTGGCTGAACAACCTACGGTAAACGCAAGTATGAGTCGCTATCCAAAATCAGCACAAAGATCCCATTTTCCTTCAGGATCCCTGTTCGAGGGGGTGTTTCATCCAACCAACGGTTCATGTTGTAGAGCTTCTTGACTTCATCACCGGAGGTCGTTGCTCGCTGGCTCCTTACCCCTCATGCAGGATTGTACATGTTATTTTTATTTTTATTTTTAATTATTTTTTTTTTTTTTTTTTGAGAACATTAATCGTTAAAAATCCTCCAGTTCAAGAATTGATGTGACTTTACTATACATTCTTCTACCACAGAGCCACCTTGTTAGAAGTAACTCACTAAAGCATCAACCCCCCCCCCCAGTTTTCTTTTTTTTTTGGGGGGGTATTTTTTCTTTTTCCCGCCAAGTGAAGAGGCATCGGCGACACTGAGTCGCTACACTTTGGAACTTTTTTTTTTCTTCAGAAGTCCGAAGATCTAGAAGTTTGAGTTTAGGTTTCGGGTATTAAACTGACCATAGTTATTATTGTTTTCTGTTCAGTGTTTAATTTTTTCTTTTAGGGGTATTTCATGGTCAGTAGGGAGTTCACAGGTTACCTTTTGTTTTTTTCTTTTTTGTACGCTCTACATCCACTGACTGATACTTACATTTCATGTGTCTTTATTAATGCTCACTATGTCAAATGCAAAATTGTTATCCTTTTGACAGGGGCTGACCCTCTACATATAGTTATCACTATGCTTAATTATAATCTGTCACTGCATCAATGGATTTAAGATTGGTATCATGGAATGTGAGGGGTCTGAATGACAAAGTAAAAAGGGCACTAATGTTTAAATATCTGAATAATCATAGGCCTCATATCTTGTTCTTACAGGAGACTCATCTTCTGGGGAACAAGATCCTAGCACTACGCAGACCCTGGGTACGGCAATCCTTTCATGCAACGTACTCCAGTTATGCAAGGGGAGTGGCCATTTTATTGAACAAATCCCTTCCATATAAGGTAGTGCATCTACAAACTGATCAAGATGGCCGATTCATAATTCTATTACTGGAGATCAGAGCGGTGGTCTATGCTTTAGTAAATATATATGTGCCTCCACCCTTTGACCACCGGGTCCTCTACAAGGTATATGAGCTCTTAGCCACGTTACAATTTTCCAGAATATATATAGCTGGAGATTTTAATTCTATCTTGGATCCGTCCCTGGATTCGTCCAATCCAAATAGGGCGTATTCACCAGACCTGCTTCATTGGGCACAAGCTTTTAATTACACTGAGATTTGGAGATGGAAGCACCAAACCGCTAGGGCTTACTCCTTTCACTCTACTACTCATAAATCTGGTTCTAGGATCGATTTGGTCTTTGGCAACACCTGTGCCCTGGCGGCGGTGAGAGGGGTCTCGTACTTGCCGGCGGGCCTCTCTGATCATGCACCTCTGGAGGTCATCTTGGAGTTGTCGAACACCAGGAGTCGTGACTGTTGGCGCTTAGCACCCAAATGGGTGCAGAATTCGAGGGTGGGGGAGGTGGTCTCTCCCAAACTACAACAATACTGGGAGATTAATGAGGATTCAGCCTCCGAGCAGATAGTCTGGGATGCTTTTAAGGCCAACACTAGAGGAGAATACATTTCGGCAATTAAAGCGGTCCGTTCTGAGATGTCAGGTCGGGTCCAGGTACTTGAGGAGGGAGAGGCTAGGGCGGCAGAGGCTTTTTCTGGCTCCCCGACCCTAGATCACTTTACCCGGTTAGCCGAGGCAAGAAGAGCATTGTCTTTACATCTTGTCTCGGCCACACATCTAGATTTAAATTCCCTGGCAGGGAAGATCTTTGAATCCGGAGATAAAAATAGCAAACTCCTGGCGAATTTAGTTGCGGACTCTAAAATGCAGACGGTGGTGTCAGAAATCCTTGGTTCAGATGGTCAGGTTATCTCTACCCCCGAACAAATTATAGATGAATTCAGATCCTTCTACGAAAGCTTGTATAAGGCGGTCCCTGGATGGCCTGAAGATCGACGTAGGGAATTTTTGCAGTCCCTACGCCTACCCATTCTTTCGCAGGAGGATTTAGAATTTTTAGACAGAGAGTTTACCATTGAGGAGATAGAGGAGGCGATCTGCTCGTTTCCTGGTGGTAAAACACCAGGGCCCGATGGCCTACCTGGTGAATGGTACAGAATGTACGCCTCACTACTTGCACCAAAATTGTTAAAAGTGTTCTCTGAAAGTAAAAAACGGATGTCCTTACCCCCTTCAATGTATCAGGCACACATAGTCCTCATCCCTAAGCCCGGCAAAGACACATCCCTCTGTGCTTCTTATAGGCCGATATCCCTACTAAACTACGACCTCAAGATTTTGACAAAAATACTGGCGACCAGACTGAGGACGATTCTCCCTTCCCTAATTAATATAGACCAGACCGGTTTCATGCCAGGGAAGTCAACAGAGATAAATTTGCGTAGGGTGTTCACCCATCTCCAGCTGCCTCCCACTGAGTCCTCCACAAGAGTAATGGTGACACTGGACATTGAAAAGGCCTTTGATTCAGTGGCATGGCCTTTTATGTCCACGGTATTGGAGGTTATGGGTTTTGGAGAGGTATTCCGCAGATGGATTGATATTCTATATAAAGATCCAACGGCGCAGATTAAGCTGGGTGGTGCTCTGTCGGCGCCTTTTTCTGTTGGAAGAGGCACGAGGCAAGGTTGTCCACTGTCGCCAGCCCTTTTTGCCTTGGTGATGGAGCCACTTGCCTCGGCCCTCAGACAGGCAGATGGGGTTAGGGGCATACAGGTGGGATCCATTCATGAGAAAGTGGCCTTGTATGCGGATGATCTTATCCTTTTCTTGAGTGACCCTGCCCAATCCCTTCGGGAGACCTTGATCATTCTCTCTAATTTCACTAGCTGTTCGGGGCTCAAAGTAAACTGGGATAAATCCCAAATTTTGCCGATAGATGGGGCCGCAAAAGATATTGCAGATCCTAATTTACCTTTATTGTGGACAGACAAAATTAAATATCTAGGTATTCACATCTCTACATCTACCTCTGACTATTATACCCTTAACTTGGAACCGCTGGTGCAGGGGATGAAAAAGAGACTGAGGGCTTGGGCGAATCTTCCCCTCTCTTTAATCGGGAGGATAAATTTATTTAAGATGAAGCTTCTGCCTGCCTTTCTTTATGCTCTAAGACACGCACCTGTCTGGATCCCCAAAAAGATATTTCGCTTAATAAATACCGTTTTATTATCCTTTCTCTGGGGATCCGGTCAGCCGAGATTTAAGCTGACAGTGCTGCAGAGACCTTGGGGAGAGGGGGGTTTGGCCTGCCCTGACCTTCACTCCTATTTTGTGGCGGCCATGCTATCACACGCCCATAACTGGCTGATCTCTGACGAGTCCAACGCAGCAGTGGTTCTGGAAGCAGCACGTTTGGGGTCTTATGAGGCGCTAAGGAATCTACTTTACCGAGGCTCTAGAGCTCCCTTCCCTCTTACATTAGCAATGAGAGCGGTAATACGGGCGTGGACAGTGGCAAATTTAATACACCCCATCCCTTCTGGACACATTTCCCCTCATTGCCCCCTTTGGTTCAATCCGCAATTACCAGAATTCAGGTCCATTCCCGACCCTGGGGTATGGGCATGCAAGGGCATTAAATACATAAATCAAATTTGTCTTGAAGGCAAAATACAGACTTTTGATAGGTTGAAAGAACAATATAATTTACCTAACTCACACCTGTTTAGATTTCTGCAGCTTAGACACGCTTTCAACACTCAGTTTGCAGGGGCCTCCGTGGCCTTTTACACCTCGAATCTAGAGACTCTGCTCAGAGATGAGGCTCTATCTAAACCCTTATCTTCAATATATAGGGCATTACTCCCTAACGTACACACGGGACTAGAAAAACTTAAGGCAGAGTGGGAGGTAGATTTCCCGGCATTGGATACAGAAGATTGGGAAGAAATGTGGGAATACCCCTTCTCACAGCTAGTATCAGCCAGAGATAAATTGGTCCAATTTAAAATAATACATAAGGTGTATTACACGCCCAAACGCTTACATAGAATCTATCCATCTATCTCCGCCTCTTGTTGGAGGTGTGACTCAGTCTCAGCGGACTTTATCCATATTTTTTGGAATTGTCCTCAGATTGCAATTTTTTGGGTCGAGGTAACTAAATTTATTTTGACTGTCACCACTGTTCCTGTCCCACTGTCAGTAGAGGTATGTCTGCTGGGACTCGTTAAACCACTGGCCCCACGCCGGGCAATCAGAACCCTGCTAGGACTATTACTTTACTATGCCCGTAAATCTATAGCACTCAAATGGAGGGCCTCGTCTGCACCCTCAATAAATTTCTGGAAGAGGTTGGTGAATGCGGCCCTACCACTGTACAAAGCTACTTACTTGTCACGTGGTTGTGAAAAAAAATTCCACAAAATATGGGATACTTGGACGGAATCCCTGTCTACTAATGCGGACTCTATTGATGATTAGTCCGCTCCATAAAGTAACTGGCATAGCTCAAATGGCGTTCTTGATCTCACAATAGCCCCTAGTCTTTTCAGTCGATAGACATGGGAAGGGGGGGAATATGAATATGATTGTGAATATGATTATAGTACTACCTTGCACTTCTCATTCCATTTAATGAACAAAATGGGTACTGTAGCGTACACATGGAATTGGAGGACTGATTTGAATAGCCTGCAAAAGTGGTTGAGCGTACAATGGTTTAGTTAGGAACATATAGAAGGTTCTATGTGTTTTTATATTTTTATATATTTTTTTTTTTTTTTTTTCTTTTTCTTCTTTCTCTTGTTTTCTTTTTCTATGTTTTTTGTTGACCGAGCCTGGGTATGCCCAATAGGCTCTGTTCTGTTTTGTACCTACATTGAAAATATAATAAAAATAATTTAAAAAAAAAAAAAAAGATGCTCAACTTCCGTGATCGGGACGCCATACTATGACTCACGAGAACAAAGGGTAACATACCCTTCCAAAACGTGGAGATTAAGGTATTCCCAGATTTCTCAGCGGAGGTCCAAAAGAAGAGGGCCCTGTTTACAGAAGCGAAACGCCAGCTACGAATCCGCCATTACTCTTACGCAATGCTTTTCCCAGCGAGGCTGCGGGTTGCTGGAGAGGACAGGGCTCACTTCTTTGATACACCTGAGGCTGTCCTTACCTGGCTCGAAAACAAAGAAGCTCCGCGCCGCGATCCTGCCTGAAACATCCACCCGATGTCCAGCAAAGGAGGGAATAGGCCCTACAACAACTTCACATCTCCCTGAAACCTGCAAATTCTCCACCTAACAGGTACTCTTACAAAAAATTTATGCTTTCCGCTGCAACATTCCTGTGCCTGGATCAGCTACACTTGCACTTCCTCTGTGGAAGGACTACCTGGCACCCGTGGACGTGGTCATGATGATCCTTTCGACACTATACGGGCATCGCCGCCACCACAACAATCCACGGGACTTGCGTGAGTATCATCATAAAAGGACCTACTCAGAAACTTGCCAGAAATACAGCTAGTACCCCTCACAAGTCTTACAGTCAGTGGCAGGCGGTCACTCGGTAGGACACTCGCAATGGGGAATATGGAACTGTCCCCCATTTCGGTGCACTGGCTCCTGATGCTCCTGCTTGTTTCGCAGCGAAGTATCGCCCCCCTAGCCGCGGATGTCCGGCTGGATCCCGCGTGTTCTTATTTTTTGTTTTTTCTTAGTAACAGTTGCCTTAGGGCACAAGCGAAGTTTCCCTGGTACGCCCGGCATAGGCAAACTGCATGTATATATAAATGGATACATTGCTTACCCGGGCACGCCAGTGCGTTAATGCAGCATATTCCAAGCTGCTATGTTGGTGTTAATGTCTGGTTTAAAAATTTCACATTGAAAGGTAATAGCTTGTGGTGTCCACCTCTCTCCATACTGTCCGTGTACTCCAAGCGATATATTAACAGCTCTCATATACTACTAGACTGTTATATCCTTCTACTCATCCCTATATATTCTAAAGAGAGGGAGGGAAAGGGAAGTGAGGTATCTGTTACATATGGGAATGATGATAGCGTCTCTGTAAACGAATATATGGCATGCAAACATAAAAAAATCAAACCATGTTGGAGATTAAATGTTTGACCTGGAACGTGAGAGGTCTCAGGGCCAAGCCCAAACGCAATGCAGTATTGGCGTATCTCAAGTCCCAACACGTGGACATTGCGGTGCTTGTTGAGACCCATATCACAGGGCAACTCCAAACGACACTTAAGAAACCCTAGGTGGGGTGGCTATACCAGGCCCCGTACTCCACTAACTCCAGAGGTGTAGCTGTACTCGTGGCCAAAACAGTACAATTCGTGCTTCTTGCTCTTAAATCCGATCCACAGGGTAGATTCTTATTTTTGCATGCCAAGGTGAATGGGCTGGAAATGTTAATCATGGCATTTTATATACCACCACCCTTCCAACTAAATGTCATACATGAGGGGATAATGTACATGTCACAACTCCCTACGGTTCCGGTGATATGGCTAGGCGATTTCAATAATGTAATGAATAGGGAGTTGGACCGTATGTCAATAGCGCCTCAAGATGCTGTTGCCCAGCCGCATACTAGATTTAGCAAGATGATCACAGACCTGGCCCTCATAGACACCTGGAGACACTGTAACCCATCAGGGAAGGCATACTCCTGCTTTTCCACATCACACAACACCATGTCACGTATTGACCTCATATTTATCTCAGGTACTCTCATCTCCCTACTTGACAAAGTAGGATTTAACCCTCGTATCCTATCGGATCATGCCCCATATTGGATTATGCTTAAGATTGACGCTCCCCCTCGGACATACAGCTGGAAGCTAAATCCGTTTTGGCTGACGGTTGTCCCTGACCTGGAGGATGTGGCCAGTGAATGGGAGTTCTTCTTCCACACAAACAAGGACACGGCACCCCCCCCCGAGATTATATGGGACACTTTTAAAACCCACGCCCGAATGATCTTATCACAACGCATATCCCGGTACCGCAAAACCTCTTCCCAGATTCTCACACAAGCAGAACACTCCCTGGCGGAGGCAGAAAAGAACTTCACAAACGACCCCTCCGCACTAACAGCAGATCAATTAAAATTACAGGCAAGAATAGTGAATAACCTATACTTTGAAAAGGCTGATAGGAAAATCTTTTATAACAAACAAAGACACTATGAGTGTGGGGAGCGGGCGGGGCGACTCTTGGCATACCTGGCACATCTGGACCACAGACCTCCCACGGTGGTGGCACTTCGGACTGCGGCCGGTGGGATGTTGACAGATCCTGATGACGTGGCCAGGGAGTTCCGCGACTTTTACGCATCCCTATACTCATCCAGTGCAGACACCTCTGTAGAGGCAATAAAGACCCTGCTATCCAACATAGATCTCCCCCACCTTACACAACTCCAAATAGATCAACTAGAGGCCCCCATTATCGAAAGTGAAGTCACCAAGGCTATTTCATCGCTTAATACCTCAAAGGCTCCCGGGTCTGACGGGTTGCCCTTGGAATTCTATAAAACGTATAGTGAGGCACTGACCCCAAAACTTTGTGAATTATTTTCCAATATATTTAAATCTGAAACCCTTCCCTTGTCTATGCACGAAGCCAATATAGTACTGATACCCAAACCAGGGAAAAACCCAGAGTTCCCAGAGTCCTACCGCCCGATATCTCTCCTTCAACTAGATGTAAAAATCTTGGCCAAGATCCTGGCGCTCCGCTTAAATACAGTGATCCTTTCACTAATTCATCCGGACCAAACCGGTTTCATGCCAGCTAAAAACACGGCATATAATTTGCGCAGGCTCTACATGAACGTCCAAGCTGAGCATGACACCTTGGGCTCCAGGGTGGTGGTGTCCCTGGATGCCGCAAAGGCGTTCGATTCCGTTGAGTGGACGTATTTGTGGGAATGCCTCACAAAATTTGGGTTCGGACCCCGCTTTATTAAATGGATCCGATTATTATATCAGAGCCCATGCGCCAGGATCTTGGTCAACGGAAAGGTCTCGGAATCGTTCCCTCTTTCGAGGGGCACCCGGCAGGGGTGTCCACTTTCTCCCCTTTTGTATGCCCTGGCGGTAGAGCCCCTCGCTGCATCCCTTAGAGCACACCCAGGTGTTGTGGGACTCACTCGCGGTACCCTGATGGAAAAAATTAGTTTATACGCTGACGACATGCTATTATACCTTGCAGACTCAGGCATGTCTTTACAATTGGCCCTAGAGACAATTCAAACCTTCGGCAATTACTCAGGACTGAAAATTAACTGGAATAAATCCCAGATCCTCCCCATAGATGTCAGTGTACCTACCAGAGAACAGTCCAACTCCCCACTTCTTAGAGTCAGCAGGATGACTTACCTGGGGATAGTGATAACTCGATCACCAGAAGACTACGTACGCCTCAACTTAGAACCCCTAATAGCAGTACTAAAACGCAAAACACAGATATGGGCCAAACTACCCCTAGGGGTGATGGGTCGAGTCAACCTAATTAAAATGGTCCTTCTTCCCAAATTTTTATATGTACTATGGCACGCCCCGATCTACTTACCCCTGCGAATATTTAAATCCATTGAGGCTATTCTCAACTCATTTGTATGGGGATCGGGCCGTCACAAACTATCCTGGCAAACATTGAAAAACCCGACAGCATTGGGGGGTGCGGCTCTACCGGACTTCAACCTCTATTACCTGGCGGCGCAGATGTCCCAGTTTTTCCACCTAGATAAACATGACAAACAGCGTTGCCTGTCCCTGATCTGTGCTCCACGGGGACCCCGAACTTCACACCCCTTTCAAATTCTTTTTTTAGGCCCTAACAAAATAGATAACAAAAAAGGAATGCTATACCATTACTGCAGAGTGTGGGAAGTAGTAAAACACAAACTCAAATTGCCGCCTACACACTCCCACACGCCACTATGGGACAATCCTGAATTGGGAGAACTCCACAAGGTACCGAATCCAGAATTATGGCTTCAATACGGCATTGGATTTATGTCAGATGTCTACCAGGACAATGTTTTACAATCTTTCCAATGCCTTAAAACAAAATTTGACCTCCCAAACAGTATGTTCTTCCGTTATCTCCAGCTCCGTCACGCCCTCCAAGCCCAGTTTGGTAGGGCCCCTCCTGAGGTGGGGCGCGCAGATGTCTTGCATATTATATTGGGCACCGAGCATCGCAAGCTCATTTCAGAATTCTATAACTTGCTGCTAAGACCCACTGCGGTCTCCATTGCATATGGGTTAAAAAATGTATGGTCGGGGGACGTGGGGGAGCTGGAGGACGACGAATGGGAAGATGCCCTGGAGACTTGTAAAAAGGTCTCCACCAAGCTGTCGGACCGCCTCACACACCTGTACATTCTTCACAGGGCGTATTTGACACCCCATCGTATAGCCAAATACAAACCAACTCACAACCCTAACTGCCCCCACTGTGACAGCCCATCCAGTACTTTCTTCCATCTTCTGTGGCAATGCCCAGCGATACAAGACTACTGGTCCCAGATAGTTAGTTAGATTTATCCACGACGAAATGGGATCCCCACTCACACTATGCCCCAAACAATGCCTATTAGGTATATTTCCAGACCCCAACTCGGACAAATATCACAAAATATTCCTCCAAGAAGTACTTTTTACAGCTAGACTACTAATAGCCAGAAAATGGCTACAAGTTGCCCCTCCCACGTGTCAAGAATGGATATCCAACATTAACAAGGTCCTTCCTTATAAAAAGGAAATATATGCCCACAGGGGATGCCCAACCAAATACGGCAAAGTATGGGATGCTTGGCTTGAAAGCGCCTCTACCTGTAACACAACCGCAGAATAACCTATCTTACAATAAAATCTCCCGCTGAAGTATTAAAGTGTGGACATACTAGCCATGTGTTCTAGATTTGACGTGGCACACCAATAATTGATACATGTTTGGTAACTCTTTTACATGTTTATTTTCTTTTACTTGCCTGTATGTTAACTGACGAGACTATTCTCAAATGTAACCTGCATAACACTCTCCTGTATTATTGATGACTATGACCTGTATGTACAACTATCTCTTTTGATCTTTCAATAAAAACACCACGTTAACTGGAAAAAAAAAAAATCTAAGGGGTAGATCTAAAATGAGTGGAAGCTCTGCTGATTTTATCATCCAATCATGTGCAAGGTAAAATGTTGTTTTTTTATTTTCCTTGCATGTCCCCCTCGGATCTACAGCAATTTTACTTACAAGTGCACTTGCAGTGCAAAGTGGATTTTCCTTTAGTAAATAACCCCCTATGCCATGCAGTTACATATTACCATGACTGAGACACGGAGACATTGCTGTGAAGAGTCCATGTTTGTTCAACTTTCAAATGTTAGTGAAGCTTTCATTATCCTGCAGTGTATGCGTGTATTTTGCCATTCTGAACCCATGTGTGCATGAATGCTTCTGACTTTACACCTGTTTAGCAAACTGCAAGATACAGTTATTCTCTATCTGATCCTTTTTGGCAGATTATGTATTCTGTTTAGAAACCATATGCATGGTAATTATGACTTCTAGAAATCAAATTTTGCACTTTTATTAAATTTATTTTATATTTGTATTCCATTGTATTCCATTTATCAACAATGGAATTTATCACTATTATATTGGAAGCTGAGAATGAAGTACATAGAGTAGTCCAGTTGTCAAATATTATGGCACAAGTTATCCGAACTTTCGCTGTGTTGGGAAATTCTGGTGCAAACCGAACAGGGATCTGTTCGGTCCATCCCTATTCCTTATTACACACTACCTCATTCTGTATTCTGCTCTGTACATTCCCCATTCCACACCTCCTCATTCTGTATGCTTTGCTGTACATTCTCTTCCCCACATCTTCTCAATCTGTACAATGTGCTGTACATTCCCAATTCCACACTACTTCATTCTGTATGCTGTCTGTACATTTGTTATTCCACAATGCCTCATTCTATACTCTCGGCTGTTCATTCCCTTTTCCACAATGCCCTATACTATATGTTGAGCTGTACATTCCCTATTCCACACCTCATCATTCTGTATTCTGAGCCATACATTCACTAATTGGTTCTATTTCCCCCCAATCCCAAACCTCCCCCTTATCTTATTTCAACTGACTTCAGCACAATGATTTTTTTGTGCTCACACTTATTCCTATCCCACTGACACCAATTATTGGCCCTTTTTACTCCCACTTTCTCTTCAGGGTGCCTGAAGACCCTATTTTGGTTTTACCATGGCAAACGATGGGAAAAGGTGCAACACTACCATCTATTTGCAATAAAGGCACAACTAATTTAATGGCAACACCAAATGTATTGGTGGGGTCCCGTGTGCTCAGAAGAAGGTGTATGCTGCATTTTTCTTTTAGGTGTTACTATCAGTTTTTTCAACTTCTGGCAACTATATAAAACAAGTTAATTTGGTTGTATTTGGTTGTATTCTTTCTAGGAATTGGCATAAGTAATGATCTGAAGATAAATTACATCCATTCTAATGGCTGTTGTTTTGCCAAGCCATAATATTTGACAATTGGACTACTCCATGTACTTCATTCTCAGCTTCCAATATAATAGTGATAAATTCCATTGTTGATAAATGGAATACAATGGAATACAAATATAAAATTAATTGAATAAAAGTCCAAAATTTGATTTCTAGAAGTCATAATTACCATGCATATGCATATGGTTTCTAAACAGAATACATAATCTGCCAAAAAGGATCAGATAGAGAATAGCTGTAACTTACAGTTTACTAAACGGGTGTAAAGTCAGAAGCATTCATGCACACATGGGTTCAGAATGGCAAAATGCACGCATACACTGCAGGATAATGAAAGCTGCATATGCATATGAAGCTAACATATGAAAGTTGAACAAACATGGACTCTTCACAGCAATATCTCTGTGGCTCAGTCATGGTAATATGTAACTGCATGGCATAGGGGGTTTTTTACTAAAGGAAAATCCACTTTGCACTGTAAGTGCACTTGAAAGTGCACTTGGAAGTAAAGTCACTGTAGATCCGAGGGGGACGTGCAAGGAAAATAAAAAACAACATTTTAGCTTGCACATGATTGGATGATAAAATCAGCAGAGCTTTCACTCATTTCAGATCTACCCCCTAGATTTAGAGCGACTGCACTTCCAAATGCACTTTCAGTGCAAAGTGGATTTGTCTTTCGTAAATAACCCCCATAATCTCCCCACGATTCCATAAAAATAGAGAATCTATTTAAGAATCACTACTTCATCGAAATACTTCAGAACAGTGCTATATACAATTATTCTCATAAACAATACCACCACCCCCCGCCCCCGGTGAAGTCCAGGGTAGCTCTGTTAACACAGATGAACAGCTGGAGTGACCCAAGGCTTGGGAACAAAGGGCCACCCTACTGGAACTGGAACACTTTAGTAGCAATCGTTGAAGGGTTCCTCACAGAGCTGGTCTTCTGTAGAAGCTGTGTGCTATTAGGCTAATGTTCAGCTACCCACACATGGATTCTGACATTGGAGGGCCTCTCACCTTGTTGCAGATCATTTGCCCAGCTACCTCACCAAGTGTGGCCAAATGAGTTAAAGGGGCCAGCCCCTGCATCTGAGTACACTTAGTAAATTGGGCTTCTGCTACAACTATACAGGCATACCCTAATTTTAAGTACACAATGGGGTTTATTTACTAAAGCTGGAAAGTGCAAAATCAGGCTCACTTCTGCATAGAAACCAATGAGCTTCTAACCCCAGCTTGTTCAATTAAGCTTTGATAATAAAACCTGGAAGCTCATTGGTTTCTATGCAAAAGTGAGCCGGATTTTGCACTTTCTAGCTTTAGTAAATAAACCCCATTGTGTACTTAAAAGTGGGGTATGCCTGTAAAAGTTTCTTGGATGATGACAGGACGTATATTGCTAATGCTTCAAATTTGAAAGTATTGATATGCAGGCTTAAAACTAAGACAAATAATGTTAGCATCATAAATAAGTTTGGAATCAATAGTGAGGAATCATTACATGTGGGTTGAAGAAAATTGTTAAATCTCCTGCTGGCCCCAATGGTCTAAATTTGTTTTACATTTGTTTAGAACCACAGCAAAGAATCATTATGGAATTTGACACATGGGAAAGAAATTTCACTGATGAAAGAGAAAGAGATCATTTGTTTTTGTAAAAATACATTTTTATTGGCAAAACTTCAATGTCTAATTTTTTTCAGGCAGACAATCAATGGTGATTTTTTTTACTAAGAATATTTGGATGATCAAGGCATACCTCAGCACATAAAGAATCATCTTTATAGTTTTTTTGCAGGGTACGGTAACATGAAAGCAAAATATTGCGAACTTTGAACCAGACAGTGGGTCAGCGATAAAGGCATCTTTCTTTTTTCAATTAATAAGGCTATCAATAATGTTTTTCTTTCATGCAGCTTTACCCTTAAAAATGTCTTTGTAAAAGATGAATTATCTGTTCTATTGTACAGTCACAAAAAAATAAAATCAAAAAGAATAGATATTTCTTTTTGGTAGGAGACATTTTAAGGAAAGGTCAGAACAAAAAACTTTAAACCTCTTACCCTTTTGAACTGCTCTCATTGTGAGCTTGATGCATAATCATTGCCGGTGTACTGTTGGATTCTGAAAGACATACACTGTTCCTGGCTATATCCCCTGCTTTAGGTGTCAGTAGTAGTTCACACTTGGCTACAGAACAGAGTTCAAGGATCACATGACATGGTATGTGAGCATAATAAACACAGGCAGAGCCTCATCGTTTTATAATGTGACTTAGTACACATTCTTTAACCTCTTCCCGCCTAAGGGAATGTTAATGCCCAAGCACAATTTTGTAACTTTGAAATGTGTTAGTAAAACTGTACATATCATCAAAAGCTTTGTGCATCCAGGTGGATCATACGCTGATTGGAAAGCTCTGGCTCTGGCTCATCAGGAGTTATGCCTAACCTCTGCAAAGTGATCACTGTTTACTTGCATGCTGGCAAGAAACAGACGTTTCTATGAAGGCTGTGGCTGGCTTTTGAAAAAAATCAAATTGTACAATTTTTCACGTTTTGTCTTGTGTCTTGATGAACCTAGAAGGAATTTAGTAATTTCAAACTGAAAATTGTAATGGGCTTTAAATGATCTTAAATGTATTGGTAAAGTAATGACTGCATATCAGCATCATGGCCTATAGCTTCTCTAGCTGTACGTATATTTTAGAGTGGCAGAGTGGTGGACGTGAATTTGTGATGTGCTGTTTAAAGACAGCACTTCAGAAATGGCACATGAGTGGCCTTTGTGCCCAAGAATTATTGTAACCTGGGCCATCATAGATGAGTTTTTTCTAGAAAAAAAAAAAATTTAAGCAAAAGTCAGCATTGATTCATGAATGACAGAAGTTGTCAAACAAATCGGATTTCTTTTCATAAGGAGGTTACCAAAACCTAAGACAAAGGAGTGGCTGTGGACATAATATGCCTAAATTTTGCAAAAGCATTTAACTCAGTTCCATACACATGGCCAATGTGTAAAGTAAAGTCTACAGGCTTGGGAAAATCAGTTTATAAATGGATAGAAAACTGGCTAAAAGACCGTATTTAGAGAGTAGTGGTTAATGATTCTTACTCTGAATGGTCCAAGGTTATTAGTGGTGTACCCCAAGGTTCAGTGTTGGGACCCTTACTTTTTAATATATTTATAAATGATATAGGGACTGGGATTAAAAGTAGCATTTCAGTCTTTGAAGGTGACACCATGCTATGCAGTGGAATAATGTCCTTACAGGATGACTTTTCATTGGGCAGCTGCATGGCAAATGAGGTTTTAATGTACTTGGGGGCTAAAAATATGCATGCATCATTCATACTAGGGAGAGCACAATTGAAGGAATCAATTGTGGAGAAGGATCTGGGTGTTCCAATAGATTATAAGCTTAATAATGACATGCAATGCCAAGCTGTGGTTTCCAAACTGACCAAAATCCTTTTATTAAAATAGGTACTGTAAAGACTGCAGAGAGAGAGAGAGAATTTTTCCCATGTACAAATCAATAGTAAGACCTCATCTGATATATGCAGTTCAGTTTTGGGCACCAGTTTACAAAAAGGATAGTGGGGAGCAGTGGCGGTGCGACCATTAAGGGCGCACGGGCACCACCCCCTCTCTCCAGCTACCCCCTCTGTGCACTATGGATAGATTTATGCAATGCATGAATCTATCCGTGGCCGCTGTAGCCACCACCTATTCAGGAGTCTGGCCCCTTTTCGGGTACGGGGCGCCTGAATTACAGCGGCGAGGGGGTGTTTTTGAAGCACTTGATTAGAGGCATATGCTTTAATAGGCATCAAAAAGGTGCGCTGCAAGCACCATTGCACTTGCAGTACACTCAGGTGTGTTAGCAAAGCAAGTGATTATTTCCTTTGCTAACACAGAACTGCCTCTCAGCCAATCAGGAGGCCTGGATGTATATGGGGCACCTAACTGGCTGAAGGTAGAGGCGTTCACATTGGCCGCCAAAAGAAGACAAGCATGTAGGACACACGGAGGACACAGCATCCATCGCTGTGCTTCCAGTCCCACAGCTCGCCACCTGACCTGATGCCTGACCTGCCACCACAATGGGGTAAGTACCGGACAGACAGTGGGCGGGCGGGGGTTCACATTGGATGCATATTATGGGCACAAGGGCTGCATTTGATGGCACAGTTGGCTGCCTTTGCGGGGCACAGTGGCTGCATAATATGGGCACAGTTGGCTGCAATTGATTGGGCACAGTTGGCTACATTTGCTGGGCACAGAGGCTGCATATGATGGGCATAGTGGCTGCATATGATGGGCACAGTGGCTGCATATGATGGGCACAGTGGTTGCAACTGATGTTTTTGTTTCAGTATTTTTCAGAAGTTTTCAGGTCGTTTGCGCCCCCCAAAAATTTTGAGCACCAGCCGCCACTGGTGGGGAGCTGGAGAAAGTGCAATGAAAGGCAACCAAACTGATAGGCAGCATGAAGGAGCTCAGCTATGAGGAAAGATTAGCTGAACTGAATGTATTCTCTTGAGATGAGGAGATTAAGGGGGACATGATAAACATGTATAAATACATAAGTCGTCCATATAGTGAAGTCGGTATAGGTCATCACAGAGGACAAGGGGGCACTCTTTATGTCTCGGGGGAAAAGAGATTTAATCTCCAAATACAGAAAGACTTCTTCACAGTAAGAGCTGTGGAAATGGGGAATAGAATCCCTCATAAGTTAGTTTTAAAAAAGGCCTGGATTATTTCCTAAATGCACATAATATAACTGTATACTAATATTTATAGGTAAAGTTGATTCAGGGATTATCTGATTGCCTCTTGGGGGATCAGGAAAGATATTTTTTCCGTGGTTGGAGCAAATTTGATCATGCTTTACTGTTTTGTTTTGTTTTTCGTCTTCCTCTGGATCAACTGTGGATATAGGATAGTGTATATGGAGGTTTTTTTATTTTGTGTGTTTTTTTTTTTTTTGTTCTGTTGGTTGGATTGGATGTAAATGTTTTCAATCAGATGAACTATGTAATTATGTAAAGTATGTCCTATATTGCATATCCAGTCTTTTCAGGTTGAGGGAGTTTCTGAATTACAATATTGGACCTATGGGCCTGAAACAGTGCTTTAGATATTGCCTTTATTTGATATGCTTGTAGGTTACCATCATCAAGTGTGGTTTAAAAAACCAAGTTGAGTGTATCTACCACTGACAGTGCCGGTGCAGCTTGGAACAGTGCCATAACACGAGAATGAGATCTCCATTGTCTCTTTTACATTTATTACAAGTAGGGTCCTGTCATAGTCCCATAGCATGAAGCTTGGCTGTAATGAACCCTTTGAAGAATGTAAATTTGGGAGAGCTTGTAAGTAACAAGGAACAGACTGCAATGCGACTTCCCACTGGTCCTGTTCGAATGCACCTATATCCTTCTCCAAAACTTCACTGACTTTGCTAAGGTACCCTCAAAGTAGCTGGTCAGAAGCATAGTGTAACAGTGAGAAATAAACCCATTATTAGATATAACAGATTGCATGTAATTGAATATGGGAGTTGGGGACAGGTGCCATAGTGGAGGAGGTTTCTGAGCACTTATCACTTGCTTTAGTTGAAAAAATAGAATAACAGTATCTGACAAGTTATAACAAGATTGCAAAGTGGCAAAGGGGACCAGTATCAAAAACCTGGCATAAGTAGATTATGCCATATGCCTGTCATTTAGTGATGTACTGAAGTTTGGCTAGCTCTGGGTAAGTGAGGTTAAGCCAGACAGAGCTATAGGCTGCTAAAGGGCGGCCCATCCATTAAGGGCGCACGGGCACAGGATGCCGGATGCATGAATTACAATGGCGGGGGTGTTTTTTTGAAGCACCTAATTAGAGCCAGAGGTGGACCCGGGGCGCAGAGAATGCGAACGGAGCCCACCCAGGTGTGTTACAACAGCAAATGAATATTCGCTATTGTAACACTGATCCTCCTTCCGGCCAATCAGGAAGTTGGTTTTGAGAAACATCACCCGATTGGCTGAAAGGATAGGTCATCCTATTGGACACCTAGGAGGAGAAAGCTGCCATGATGGAGGAGAGGACACGGAGCCGCCACCCGCTACTTGCCTAGATGGGGTATGTGTCGGACCGACCAGCAGAAGACAGCCGGGGGAGGTATTTCCAGGTGCTCTTGGGAGGGTGGTTGTTTGCCACCCCCAACCCAAAAAAAATCCCACCAGCTGCCACCAATGAGTGTGGCTGTGAACCCCATTACTTTTTGCAATTGCTTGGTCTTGGTCCAGATTATTTTGAAACAGTCTACTAGGGAACAGCCTTTAGGGTGATGAAGGAGAACCTGATGAAGGTCATCCCCTTCATCACAGGTTGCAATTGGGCTTCCAGGTAATACAGCCACAAATTGGGGATTGCTATCCCCCCCTCGTCTTTAGAGTGCTGTAACAGTTTGAGTTTAATTCTTGGTGAACAGTTCCTCCAGAGCAACAAACTCAATATTGTGTTAATAAAACAAGGAAATTTCTACCGTTCTGCTGTGCAGAAAGTATAATATTGTGGCATTAAAATCATTTTGATAAAGTTAGCACTACTGTACCTCTTAAAAAGAGCCACAGTTTATTCCATCATTTTACTTTCTCCCGAACCGAGAGAGCAGGGGTACAATATTCAGATGGCCATAGTCAAACAGGATAGAAGTAATTTTAAATAGCCAGGTATTTAAAGGAAGCAGTATATCTCAGTTTGTTATTGCACGTTTACCACAGTATAGTGCAGAGCCCTGGTGTATGTTTACCGATGCATGTTTACCACAGTATATTGCAGTGCGTTAGTGCATGTTTAACACAATATATTTCAGTGCATTGGTGCACGTTTACCGCAGTATATTGCAGTGCACCAGTGCATGTTTAACACAGTACATTTCACTGCAGTATTGCAGTATTGCACATTTAACACAGTATATTGTAGTGCGTTAGTGCACGTTTGACATAGTATATTTCAGTGCAGTACAGTGCCTTGCAAAAGTATTCACCCCTTTGCTTTTTACCTATTTTGTTACATTACAGCCTTTGGTTCAATTTTTTTTTTATTCTGAATTATATGTGATGGATCAGAACACAATAGTCCAAGTTGGTGAAGAAAAATTAGGAAAATATATACATAAAACTATTTTTCAGAAAAAAAAACTGATAATTGGCATGTGCGTATGTATTCACTCCCTTTGTTATAAACCCCATAAAAAGCACTGGTGCAAACAATTACCTTCAGAAGTCACAAAATGATGTCCACCTGTGTGCAATCTAAGTGTCACATGATCTGTCATTACATATACACACCTTTTTGAAAGGCCCCAAAGGCTGCAACACCTAAGCAAGAGGCACCACTAACCAAACACTGCCATGAAGACCAAGGAACTCTCCAAACAAGTAAGGGACAATGTTGTTGAGAAGTACAAGTCAGGGTTAGGTTATAAAAAAATATCCAAATCTTTGATGATCCCTAGGAGCACCATCAAATCTATCATAACCAAATTGAAAGAACATGGCACAAACCTGCCAAGAGACGGCCGTAAACCAAAACTCATGAACCGGCAAGGAGGGCATTAATCAGAGAGGCAGCACAGAGACCAAAGGTAACCCTGGAGGAGCTGCAGAGTTCCACAGCAGAGACTGGAGTATCTGTACACAGGACAACAATAAGCCGTACACTCCATAGAGATGGGCTTTATGGCAGTGGCCAGAAGAAAGCCATTACTTTCAGCAAAAAACAAAATGGCACGTTTTGAGTTTGCGAAAAAGCATGTGGGAGACTCCCAAAATGTATGGAGGAAGGTGCTCTGGTCTGACGAGACTAAAATTTAACTTTTTGGCCATCAAAGAAAACACTATGTCTGGCGCAAACCCAATACATCACATAACCCAAAGAACACCATCCCCACAGTAAAACATGCTGGTGGCAGCATGATGCTGTGGGGATATATTTCAGCAGTCGGGACTGGGAAACTGGTCAGAGTTGAGGGAAAGATGGATGGTGCTAAATACAGGGATATTCTTGAGCAAAACCTGTACCACTCTGTGTGTAATTTGAGGCTAGGACAGAGGTTTACCTTCCAGCAGGACAATGACCCCAAATACACTGCTAAAGCAACACTTGAGTGGTTTAAGGGGAAACATTTAAATGTGTTGGAATGGCCTAGACATCAATCCAATAGAAAATCTGTGGTTAAACTGTAAGATTACTTTTCACAAGCATAAACCATCCAACTTGAAGGAGCTGGAGCAGTTTTGCAAGGAGGAATTTGCAAAAATTCCAGTGGCAAGAAGTGGCAAGCTCATAGAGACTTATCCAAAGCGACTTGGAGCTGTGATAGCCGCAAAAGGTGGCTCTACAAAGTATTGACTTTAGGGGGGTGAAAAGTTATGCACATTGACTTTTTCTTTTATTTTGTCCTATTTGTTGTTTGCTTCACAATAAAAAAAAATCTTCAAAGTTGTTGGCATGATCTGTAAATTAAATGATGCAAATCGTCAAACAATCCATGTTAATTCCAGGTTGTGAGGCAACAAAACACAAAAAATGCCAAGGGGGTGAATACTTTTGCAAGGCACTATATATTTCAATGTGTTGTGCACGTTTATCGCAGTATATTGCACCAAACACTACTTTCCATTGATTAAAGTGCATCCATGTACACATTTCCTCATCTTTATTCAATTTTGTTAATAAGCCCCCCTATCATGTCTGTGAGGCCAACAAGGAGAGGCAGACGTTCCCATGGCACTGTGAGGGGGCCAGCAGCATCTGTGTCCACAGGCAAAGGTGGATGAGATGCGTCCTCAGGCAGGGCATAATTTCCTCTGTTTAGTGATGTTGCCCATGCTATCCAGCCAAAGCATGCAGAGGAGGTTGTGGACTGGCTCACTAAACCATCCTCATCCTCCTCATCCTCCATCACCCAAGCAAAGACTAGTGCATAGTCCACCATAGCCAATGAGGCAGCTATCATGGAAGAGTAGAGAGCAGCCTGCCTATTCCACCAGATTGTGGAACTGTTATCTCCCAGCCCACTTCCCACAGCTCAGCTCTCTGTGCCTTTTTTAGCACATGTGCAGATGATTGCACTGCTGCAATTTGCAAACTTTGCCTTAAGCAGATCAAGCATGGCAAAAATATCAGCCATTTGGGTACCACATGCTTGACAAGGCACTTAACCTTTTACCACTCAGCCCATTGGCAAGAGCACTTGAAAGCCACACAAAAAGGACGCAATTCTGCTCCTCCTCACCTTTCCGGTCTACCACTGCTATACCTCATGACATCTCAGCAGTCTCTACTCACAAGGATAATGGTATAGCAGAGGGTATCCAAGGTCCCTGCAGCAGGTCTGCCAGTAACACACCACCAGCTGTAGACTATAGCAGGCAAATTTCTCTGCCCCATCTGCTACAGAAAAAAAATACAGTCACTTCCACCCACATGCCCAGCATCTAAATTCAAGCTTGTCAAAGCTGCTGGCTTTACAGCTCTTACTTTTCAGGCTAGTGTGTACCACAATGGCAGGTTCCCAGACACTATTTATTTTCACAAAAGACCATTCTAGCTCTGTACCATCACATGGAAAGCAATGTTGTGGCATTGTTACACAAGGCAGTCAGCCGCAAGGTCCACGTTACTGCTGACGTGTGGTCCAGCAAGCATGGTCAGGGACAATATATTTTGTTCACAGCACACTGGGTAACTCTGCTTGAAACTCAGGAGGATGTAGGACAGGGCTCACTGCTGCAGCTTGTTGTGCCACCACGTCTCTTTACAGCTACTGGTGATGATGCAAGATTTGGCAGCTTCATACCCTCTTCCTCCTCCTTCATGCCCTCTTCGGTTGAATCGTCCTATGAACCACCCTAAGTGTTCAAGGGGCTTTTCAACAAGTCAGGCTAAAAGGTGCCGTGCAGTGCTTCAGCTGGTCTGTGTAGGGGACAGGAGCCACACCGGAGCAGAGATTCTTGCACCTTTGCCGGAGCAGGCTCAGAGGTGGTCCACGCCATGCCAGCTGGAGCCAGGAATGGTGGTGTGCGGTAATGGCACAAACCTCTTCTACACCCTTAGATAGGGAAAGTTGACAAATGTGCCATGCCTGGCACATGTCCTCAATTTGATGGTGCAGCGTTTCTTAAATAGGTAGGTTGAAAGATCCGGCAGGTGCACATTCGGAGCATGCGTGCTCCTCCTTCAGGCTATAATTGTTAACTATGTCAGAAGAGTCTGCAGCCATTTCAGGTGGTCATGCACAGCCAGTGCTCAGTTGACTGAAATTCAGCGGGAATTCCACCTGCCCGTAAACTGCCTGATTTGTGACATGCCCACTATGTGGAACTGGACTTTGGCAATGCTGCAGTGGCTGCACATGCAGCAGAGGGCCATCAACGAGTACCTGCATGAGTATGGCACAACGACAGGCTCAGGTCGGCTCAGCTATTTTTCCCATGCCAATGGCTGCTGATAAAATATACAAGCACTGTACTGTCGCCATTAGAGGAGGCAACAAGGATGATGAGCAATGCATGCATCAGTGACACAATCCCTGTTGTGTTGTGCTGGAGCAGACTCTGTGTGGCATTATGGACAGGGCACTTGAAGCAGAGCAGCGGGAGGAAGAGGAGGACTTCCTTTTCTCTCATGGCCCGCTTTATGCAGACACCATTCTTGCGACACCACACAACACTCAAGAGGAGAGGAGGGAGGAGGAGGAGGAGGATTCTTGCAGTTTTGGAGGCATTGAAGCAGAGGAAGACATACATCAACCCTTAACAGATATTTTTCCATCCCCAGAACCCTGAGGAGTAGAATGTGGCTGGGGGGAGGCAGTTCCAGATTCTGTAATCCTCAGTGACCCCAAGGGGTCTGCTTCTCATGCCTCCACAAACTTGCGGTGCATGGGCTGCCTCATTCTTCAAAGCCTGCGAAAGAACCCAAGAATACATGGCATCAAGGAGAAGGTTCACTAGTGTTTGGCAACCCTCCTTGACCAAGGGGAAAGTCTCAGAACTCATCCTGTCCCCACAGAGGGAGCAGAAGATGAAATCTCTTGAGGACACCTTAAAGAGGTGTTTATGTAATGCCTTTACAGACTCTGGTAAGTTACAGTCTCATGGAAAATGCAGTTTTGAGGCTTCTGTTGGTCAAGAGAGGAGCGGTGGAGAAGGGGGCCGCCTCAGTGATGCAGTTCAAAAATTTTTAGTCCTCGGCGTCCAGGACTGTTAGCTTTCACATCCCATCAGTAGCTTCTGCATAATTTGGTGGGAGATTGTCTAGGGGCGAAAACAGACAAGGAGAGCTTTCCACCTGACGATCAACTGGGTTACTGGGTCATGAGAATAGACCTCTGGCCAGAACCTGCCCAGTATGCAATTGATCTGCTGGGCTGCCCTGCATCAGGTGTGCTTTCTGAATGGGCATTCAGTACTGCCAGTGGTTTTGTGACAGATAAAAGAGCGTGTCTGTCTGCAGACTCCGTTGACCGGCTGACATTTATCAAAATGAATCAGTCCTGGATTAGCAGCAGCTATCAAGCCCCTGATGCTGATGTCACTGATTAAGTTCTTTCTGGATCTTAAATCTCTGAAAGACTGTCTAGACTGCCTAGCTTTGTGGGTGTTGATTTAATCTGGAAGATATTCTTTGGTGTAGGTTTCCTGGGCACAATAAACACCCAAGGACCAATTTTTCTGCACCTGTTTGACAGGTGCATATCATTTAAATTTTTGACAGCAAGGCCAATTCTTGCTTTCATAAAGAGTACCTCTATAGGGTTATGGTGTGCAGGCACCACCGACACCCAAAGACCAATATTTCCACACCTGTTAGTTCTATCCAAAGTCTGCAAAAAAGACACCAGAATGTATCCAAAAAATGTCTAATCTTGTTTCCAGTGCACTAAATGGTGGCCTCATCATACAGACTGGCTGCCCAAGCCCTTGTTTACAAATTAAAGAAAGCTTGCAGGGAAAATTTATTTTTTTGGCTTTATAAATGTCATTATTGCTGCAGCAGGTTCTATACATGGTACATATGTGCCACTTTACAGGCAGACTAAGGGGACCCCCTCCCCAGGCACAATATTAAAAGGAATTATTTATTTTTATTGTTATTTCTCATTTTTATGGTTTTACTTTAAGCATCAGTAAATCACTGCTTATTTAAAAATGATGTTTTTACAAACTTTTTTTCATTGATTCAAGTCCCCAGGGCAGCACCCAGACCCCCATAACCTTTGTATGCCCAATTACTTGCATATAAGCCTTCAAAATGGGTTATTCAGTTCTGAACTTTTGTGATGTTCGAAAGATCAAACCTAACAGGGGGCCATTCAGCCCATGTCTACTTTATACTATTGAAAGCTTTCATTGTGTCCAGGGATAGCAACACGCATGTACCCATATTAGGGGTTTGCATATTCACAAATAATGTACGTAGGGTAACCGAGGTGGATTTTTGAGGCAAAAAGCCTGCACAGTCTAAAATAGAATGGAAAATAGAAGCACATATTAGGCCAGAGCAGCATCTGAGATAAGCATTTTTGAGGAGTATAAATCTGTATAGTATCTAACTAATTCACACATCACAGAGGTTTGCGTATTGACCAGTTTACCTGTTGAAGTCTACAGAGATCCTATGGTCTGTGCGGGGTTGGGTTTGAACCAGTTTTACAACCAGGCATCCAATGTTTACAATAATAAGTGGTTGGACTATAGACAGGGAGTAGTAGAGACGGATCTCCCAATCCCTAGATATGAGACACAGAGATAAAAATAAAGATGGTACTCTTTCAAAAAAAAGTGGGATTTTGAAGGGAGATAGTACATCTGTTAGTAGTAGGTCAGTACCACACAGGTTAATAAAATATATAAATTTTTTATTGAGAAATAATTAAAATATGCATAGCAAACATAGCATGTAAGAAAATCAACATGACCATCCAGTAGTGTATTCAGAATTCATTCGTGATTACCAGCCAACCAACCAGGCATCCAGTCTGCTCTCCCTCCTCGTAAAAGGCCTACTTAGTGAAGAAAAGTTTTTTCTCGGCTTCTGAACTGGCAAGCTGAACCAGTACTTCCTGGGCAACCAGCCAGGCATGTTTAGTGGATTCATTATGGTTATCAATATTATTATTATTATCATTATACAGGATTTATATAGCAGCAACAGTTTATGCAGCGCTTTACAATATAAAGGGAGACAATACAGTTATAATACAATAAAATACAAGAGAATTAAGAGGGCCCTGCTCAGAAGAGCTTACAATCTAATAGGGTGGGGCAGGTGGTACAAAAGGTTGTAACAATATAACCCCATTCCTGTTGTGGTGCCTGCTGGGTAACCTTCTGTTTATAAAGCCTAGTTTTGTTTTTGATCAACGTAATTTCCGAAATAAAGGTCCCCCAGAGAAATGCTTTAAAAGGCTCCCATCAGATCAACAAGTTAATAAAATGGTCACAGAGAGTGAAAAATTCCAAAATGTTACTTGCAACATGGTCAAGGGAGGGGAAAAGTGTCAGCCAGAAGGCATTAAAGTGTTACTAAACCCAAAAACAGTAAAATCAGTCTGCATATGCAGTAAAGAATGCTTGTTATACTCAGTGTGGAACCTAAAGGGTTAATCCTCTGCATTGTGTATAAAGGCTGTGTGATCCTGTCTCTCTGAACCTCCTCTTCTTCCACTGACTCCAATCCATTCTAATAGAACAGAGCATTGGGGGACAAGCTGCACATGCTCAGTTGGGTGTATATTGCTAGAGAGGTTTTTTTTTTCTTGGGAGAGTTATGTGGTGCTCAGCACGGGGCCAATCAGCACTGTCCAGAAAGAGGGTCAGTGGTCCTGCAGCCTGATAGGACAATCTGGGGAAAATTAAAACTCCTCCTACAAGCTTTAACCAGACACTGATACAAGTCACAAGACTGCTCTAACTGCTGATGAAAAAAGATATTTAGCAGTTTATATTTGCTGAAACTATTGCATTTCAATGTTCTGTATATTTTGAGAGACCAGATATAGTGAATGCAGGGTCCTGGGTTGTGCTGAGTGGTCAGAAACGCTCTTGGGAGCAAAGAAAATTGTTTTAATTAGAGTTGTAGAGGTGGGGGTATCCAAGCATAGATCCAGTTTGGAGAAGGATGCATACATTTTGGAAAAAAAAGAGAACTGGTGTGTGAGAGGATTATGAACACGACAGAGGTCTATCCATTCTAACTCTGCCATGAAATGACTCAGAACAGTATCTCTGCATGTCAGTCTCATCAGTTTTGGTTGGTGTTTGTCTATTGCTGGATCTAGATATCCATTAAAGTCACCCAGCACGGACAATGGTAACTCTGGTTTGTCTAACAAAAATACCACCAAATGTCCTAGGGTTACAGAAGAAAATAGAGGAGGGATATAGACAATGCAAGTAACAGTAAACAATTTGCAGTATAAAAAGATATAGATGTCCTCATCATCTATTTTAATGGTCAGTTGTCCTACAGAATTTTAGCATACATTTCTTAAAAAATTGTTTCTGTCATATTTAATAAACTATCATGTTTGCAAAGATCTAACTGGAGTCAAGATAAAAAGTAGTGAACTTTAACCTGTTCTTAAAAGACACCTATTTATAAATGCATCTAAGGGCTGGATTTTAAATGCATACAGATGAATTGGTTGGTTAATATGTACTGCATATAGCATGAAAACAGAACCCTAGATTTTACAAGAATAGTAAGGAAAAAAAACATTTGAATTGGTTCAAATGTCTTTAATATCTTCTTTGGGGACTTGTATGCGAGTTCCAGCGGTGTGATTATGAATGTAAAGGCAACGTAGTTAACCAAAGCTATGGAAATCTGTCTCTAAAGATTCATTTTCATAATGTGCAAAATAATTAGAATGGTTAAATAGGTTAATTCTTAAAGCCACTGCTACATATTACCAATGGTAGTGTTATGACAGATACTGTTTCTAAATGCAAAAAAAACAGATAAAGAATTACTCTAACTCTACCTCCCAATAGTCAAAACATATGCAAGGCTTTAGAGAGGATCTGATAGACAACAAAACAATAGAATAATCCTTGTGAAAATATATGTGTCACTGGCGCAAAACCTATCCTATCCAAAAATAGTGTAAGTGGTATTTATAGCTGCTGCATCCAAAAAATATTTTTCAGAGAAAAATTAAATTAAAAGTGCTATGTGAGTGGATGCGCTGCTCCCATCTGTGCTCTCTATATTACCTGTGTATGTGCTATCTTAATAGCCTAATTTGGTTCACCATCCACCTAACAGGTTATATCTCATTTATACAATAATCATATGTTTGTATAATTCATCACATGTGAACAACAACTTAATCCAAATACTTTAAATCATATAAAAAGTCCAGTGACATATGTCACATAATGATAGACTCTTCTTCATATATGTTGCAAATCATCCGTTATAATTGCCGTGGGCGGCGTGCTCTTGTGTGTGGTATCAGATTAAAGTGACTTAGTGCTTCACCACCACCTGTGAGATTTGCCACTCACCAGATTAATCTTTAAAACTGCACCTTTGGTTCATTAACAGGGATAACCACTCCACTCAAAGGAAACTTTCTCCAATATCTATACCAGGTCCTCAATGTTCCTCATGCAAACGGATAAAAAACCATCATCGCGCAATAACGTTTAAAACCTTTATTCCATACATAAAAAACACTTTGCACTCACATTTCCAAGTGCCATTAGGCCGGCACGCGTTTCGCAATCAAATTTGCGTCATCAGGAAGCTTCCTGATGACGCAAATTTGATTGCGAAACGCGTAGAGGCTGCTGGGAGATTACCGTACCCACGTGACCGGGAACGAACGGGGTTTGGAGAGGACGCGAACGCAAACAGGGGGGAACGTAAGCGGTAACGGAGACCATCTAGCACACACCAGACGAACCGGGCTGCAGTGCCCACCCGTCCTTAACTGCGGGAAAAGCTCGGTGCCGGCCTAATGGCACTTGGAAATGTGAGTGCAAAGTGTTTTTTATGTATGGAATAAAGGTTTTAAACGTTATTGCGCGATGATGGTTTTTTATCCGTTTGCATGAGGAACATTGAGGACCTGGTATAGATATTGGAGAAAGTTTCCTTTGAGTGGAGTGGTTATCCCTGTTAATGAACCAAAGGTGCAGTTTTAAAGATTAATCTGGTGAGTGGCAAATCTCACAGGTGGTGGTGAAGCACTAAGTCACTTTAATCTGATACCACACACAAGAGCACGCTGCCCACGGCAATTATAACGGATGATTTGCAACATATATGAAGAAGAGTCTATCATTATGTGACATATGTCACTGGACTTTTTATATGATTTAAAGTATTTGGATTAAGTTGTTGTTCACATGTGATGAATTATACAAACATATGATTATTGTATAAATGAGATATAACCTGTTAGGTGGATGGTGAACCAAATTAGGCTATTAAGATAGCACATACACAGGTAATATAGAGAGCACAGATGGGAGCAGCGCATCCACTCACATAGCACTTTTAATAGAATAATCCTCCCTGGTTATAAATTACCTATGCTTATGCTTATCTATAGTAAAGCTAGAAAAATCTATGAGATCAATCAGATTTCCAAGTACCATCCACTCCATCCGCATTTAGATTATGCTAGACGTTAAATCTGTATATATTATCATAACATTAAAATAAATAATTATGCGTATCTGTCCCTCACCCTCCAAAATTAGCATTCCAATGCATACCTCATTCCATGGACAGACTTTGAGTTGGTGACCAAACTATGATGAAGTTAATTTCTTGGTTGAACAGCATCTCCTAGGTTAACATTAGATTAGGATCTCAGGAAAAAATACAGGACTAGGATAAATAAAGAATGTATTGGGAAATAGAGTATAATCTACATATGAATCCTGACAAAGAAAGCATGAAAAATAGGCTTTGGCACTGGTTACAGGCTCTTTCAGTGTTTCATCCGTCTCCACTCTCCTGGGTAATTATTAGATTGCTAGAATATGTAACTCACTGGAGAAAATTTCCATTAAAAATGGCTCAATATGGTTACTGTCATCCTACATTCAGTTATAAGATGAATTTTATATGTTTTCAGAATGATGTACAGTAAGTGATCCTGACAGATTAAAAAATGTAGATGAGTACTCACCTCTCAGATGGCCTGTGTCTCCTGACTTCTCTTTGTTCCACTGCTGCAGCTTCCATAAGACTCTTCACCATTTGAGTACCATCCTCCAACCCCAACATCGTTACAGAATGCAGTATCGCTCAGTATTGTATGGGTCACAGGATGGAACCAGTCACACACTAGGGGACCCAGGTATCTAACAGAAATGTCAAATGCCAAGTGGTCTGATCGAGACTGAAACGCCAGAAGGGAGGGAAGGTAGGAAGAAAGGCCACCAGAGAGATGAGTATAAAAGTGCTTCTATTGTAGAGACATTTATTTTGCATTTTTAATCTGACTGCCTCATTTTAAGTGTAAATATACAGTGGTGTGCAATCTAGTAATGACATGCAGGAAAGGAGTGAGGAATCTAAAAGCACTTCAGCCAGGAATTAGGCTAGTTATTTCCATGAAAAGAAGTGACCCTAAAATAGCAATTTTATGACAAATATGTACATTATTATTTTATAAGAAATATATTTGAGAATGTCATATTTTTAACAAACGTACTGACTGATAAATATTCAAAAAATTACAACCTTCTTTAAGTGACTGTTCACAATGCCTGCATGCTAATTGCTTAGTTTTAGCATGCTGTCAGCTGTCAGTTTTCAGCTGCAGTGAGCTGTGGTGCTGCAAATGCTATGGTGGACACTAGGGATGAGCTTCGAGTTCGAGTCAAACTCATGTTCGACTTGAACATGGGCTGTTCGCAAGTTCGCCTAACAGCGAACAATTTGGGGTGTTCGCGGCAAATTCGAATGCCGCGGAACACCCTTTAAAAGTCTATGGGAGAAATCAAAAGTGCTAATTTTAAAGGCTTATATGCATGGTATTGTCATAAAGAGTGTTTGGGGACCTGGGTCCTGCCCTAGGGGACATGGATCAATGCAAAAAAAAGTTTTAAAAACGGCCGTTTTTTCGGGAGCATTGATTTTAATAATGCTTAAAGTGAAACAATAAAAGTGTAATATTCCTTTAAATTTCATACCTGGGGGGTGTCTATAGTATGCCTGTAAAGGGGCGCATGTTTCCCGTGTTTAGAACAGTCTGACAGCAAAATGACATTTCAAAGGAAAAAAAGTCATTTAAAACTACTCGTGGCTATTAATGCATTGCCAGTCTGACAATAAACACAGAAGTTCATTGATAAAAACGGCATGGGAATTCCCCACAGGGGAACCCCGAACCAAAATTAAAAAAAAAAATGACGTGGGGGGTCCCCCTAAATTCCATACCAGGCCCTTCAGGTCTGGTATGGATATTAAGGGGAACCCTGGGCCAAAATGAAAAAAAACGGCGTGGGGTCCCCCAAAAATTCATACCAGACCCTTATCCAAGCACGCAACCTGGCAGGCTGCAGGAAAAGGGGGGGGGACGAGAGAGCGCCCCCCCTCCTGAACCATAGCAGGCTACATGCCCTCAACATTGGGAGGGTGCTTTGGGGTAGCCCCCCAAAACACCTTGTCCCCATGTTGATGAGGACAAGGGCCTCATCCCCACAACCCTGGCCGGTGGTTGTGGGGGTCTGCGGGCGGGGGGCTTATCAGAATCTGAAAGCCCCCTTTAACAAGGGGACCCCCAGATCCAGACCCCTACCATTTCACTAAAAAACTGTCAAAAATGTTAAAAATGACAAGAGACAGTTTTTGACAATTCCTTTATTTAAATGCTTCTTCTTTCTTCTTTCTTATATCTTCCTTCATCTTCTTCTTCTTCTGGTTCTTCTGGTTCTTCCTCCGGTGTTCTCGTCCAGCATCTCTGCCGCGGCGTCACGGGGGCATGACGGGACTTCCCTGTGGCATTCTCCGTGACGCCACAGGGAAGTCCCGTCAAGTCACCGTGCGTCAGAGGGGGGCGGGGTCAATGGGTGGCCCCCCTGTTATTTAAGAACCATCAGAAGAGGAGAAGCGTCACACAGCGGGAGCCTCTCTCCATGCCATCATGGATGTGGAGCAGCCCGAAAAGGAGATGAAGAGAAGAAGATGAAGAGAAGAAGATGAAGACAAGAGCGGGAGCCTCCCTCCATGCCATCATGGATGCGGAGCGGCCCGAGGAGAAGAAGGGAAGAAGACGCCGACGCCGCGGCGGAGATGCTGGATGAGAACATCGGAGGAAGATCCAGAAGAACCAGAAGAAGAAGAAGATGAAGGAAGACAGAAGATAGAAGAAAGAAGAAGCATTTAAATAAAGGAACTGGAAAAAACTGTCTCTTGTCATTTTTAACATTTTTGACAATTTTTTAGTGAAATGGTAGGGGTTCATTTGTACCCCCTTACCATTTCACACAGGGGGGGGCAAGGATCTGGGGGTCCCCTTGTTAAAGGGGGCTTTCAGATTCCGATAAGCCCCCCGCTCGCAGACCTCCACAACCATCGGCCAGGGTTGTGGGGATGAGGCCTTTGTCCTCATCAACATGGGGACAAGGTGTTTTGGGGGGCTACCCCAAAGCACCCTCCCAATGTTGAGGGCATGTGGCCTGCTACGGTTCAGGAGGGGGGGACGTTCTCTCATCCCCCCCTCTTTTCCTGTGGCCTGCCAGGTTGCGTGCTCGGATAAGGGTCTGGTATGGATTTTTGGGGGGCCCCACGCTGTTTTTTTTTTTTTTATTTTGGCGCGGGGTTCCCCTTAATATCCATACCAGACCTGAAGGGCCTGGTATGGAATTTAGGGGGACCCCCCATGTCATTTTTTTTTAAATTTTGGTTTGGGGTTCCCCTATGGGGAATTCCCATGCTGTTTTTATCAATGAACTTCTATGTGTATTGTCGGACCGGCAATGCATTAATAGCCGCAAGTAGTTTTAAGTGACTTTTTTTCCTTTGAAATGTCATTTTGCTGTCAGACTGTTCTAAACACGGGAAACATGCGCCCCTTTACAGGCATACTATAGACACCCCCCTGGTATGAAATATAAAGGAATATTACACTTTTATTGTTTCACTTTAAACATTATTAAAATCACTGCTCCCGAAAAAACGGCCATTTTTAAAACTTTTTTTTGCATTGATCCATGTCCCCTGGGGCAGGACCCAGGTCCCCAGGTCCCCAAACACTTTTTATGACAATAACTTGCATATAAGCCTTTAAAATTAGCACTTTTGATTATTCATGTTCGTGTCCCATAACCTTTAATGGTGTTCGCAGGTTCAAACACATTTTTTGCCTGTTCGCAAGTTCTGGTACAAACCGAACAGGGGGGTGTTCGGCTCATCCCTAGTGGACACCATGCTAACATGGGGCATAAAGACCCAAGGTGGGGGAGAGCGACTAGGTTCAGATCTGGTCACTGACCTGCATTACAACAGAGAAAAGATATACCTGTGCTCAAATCCCAATAGCTTGTACATGTCAACTTAAACATGTATTGCAATCTAAGTGAACTAAATATCCATGTTTTTCATTGCATAGTTTGCTGGGAAGGATGTAGCAGTGTGCAGAGGGTCCATCCAGAATTTGTAGTGAAAAAAGCAAAAACGACACATAATATGTGACTTGCTCCAGTTTAGCCCTGCGCCAATTTCATGCTGCAGTGGAAAAAAGAAAGAAAGTCATGTGATCCTACACTGAAAACACAGAACTGTAGTGCAGAAAGTGTTTATATTGCACTAAGTGTTTCATCTTGCCTTCATAATCATAATATATTAGTTTCTAACCACTACAAGGAATTACATTGGTAAAAAAGCAACAGATGGTTTAAATTATTAGGTTTTGCATTCTTTACGGTCAGGAAGTAAGGTGAGTACAAAAAGAGTAGTCCTATATAATGTTTGCTGAGAAAAGAGAAAGAAAGGATATGATCTGTGGCACCATAGGTGAAAAGCCTCCATCTCAATTGTATATGCAGAAAATTGGTCAGGGGACTTTGAATGAGGCTGATCACTGAAAATATCAATATTATACATAATACTACATTTATTGCATGATGATAAGTACAAAACAACAATTTACAGGCATGATAGAGTATAGGTAAAACGCAGGACACATATAGATATCCCAGGAGCCCCAGTGTACCAATGGCACTTGTTTTCCTGAACATGATGTATGGTGTAACTGTAACAGACCACCAAGCGATTAAGGTGTCTTCTACCCAATTTATAGAGAAAGATCTTTATAGATCTTTTCAGTGATCAGCCTTTGCTGTATATAATTTTTGCTAAAATGTGTCTTTCCTTCAGAAACCATTGAAGGTTTGCACAATCTGGTGATCTTGGCACACACCTGCTTGTGATGTTACAACACCCTCCTACCTATCCTCTAAATCACAGCAAGCCAGATAAAACAATGTTCATATCAAGATGTTTCTCACAGCCACCAATCAAATTTGAACCTGCTTTAGAATATGATTACAGAAAACTATGTAACACAGGTTAAAGCTTTACTCCAAGCAGATAGATATATGACACAAATGCTTGCAGCTAGCTTTAGTTAAAGTGGTATTTACCCTCAAACCAAAAATATAATATATTGCAGCGTATCAGTCTTTAAATGTGGTAGCTGCATTTGTTTTGTTTTTTCGCTTTTTCCACTCTGTTTTCACCTGGTGATCCTGCCAGAAACACACCTCCTGTATTAGAGTGTCACTATTCTGAATGAAGGAGAACAAGGGCACCTTTTGACAGCTGCATTGCCAGTCTGAGGGGAGGGGAGTATTAGATCTACTAGCAGGTTTAGATACACTAGCAGACTGAAGCCAAACCACTGCTCATACTGCAGTTAGAGCAACAGTTTTTTCTTCTTTTGGAATTAAAGTTTTAAATAAATAAATAAAAGCTGATCATTGTAAGCACCCCCTGTCAGTGGCAACTGGTGTGTCTCGACCCTCAAACTGCTATATTTGCAGGAGAGCTTCTTCTGTTGAAAAACAAAAGACTTACTAGGGGTTATTTACTAAAGGAAAATCCACTTTGCACTGCAAGTGCACTAAAAGTGCACTTGGAAGTAAAGTCGCTGTAGATCCGAGGAGGACATGCAAGGAAAATAAAAAACAGCATTTTAGCTTGCACATGATTGGATGATAAAATCAGCAGAGCTTCCACTCATTTCAGATCTACCCCTTAGATTTATAGCGATTGCACTTCCAAGCGCACTTTCAGTGCACTTTCAGTGCACTTTCAAGTGCACTTGCAGTGCAAAGTGGATTTGCCTTTCGTAAATAACCCCCACTGATTGGATCTATAGATAATGAAATGCAGCGCTATGTGATTAAATCCTCAATATCACCATACCATAATTGCTATAAATTGAATATAAAGCGCTATATGTAAAATAAATAAATAATTGATTCATAAATATACAACGTCAAAAGATATATGCATCACAGAACAATAATAACAGTGCTTCAAACAAAATCCCAGTACAAAGTGATAAAAATGCTTATATTAAGCAAGTCCACAGTGAAAGAAGTTGATAATGAAGTTCAATGATATCCACTATTGTGACTGTGTGATGGTGCTCCAAACAATGATAAGATGACTTCAAACATGTGCTCCCCCCCCCCCGTGTGGGTATGCTCACCTCAGGGTGTGTGACCGCACAACTAAGTTTGGTCTGGAAAAGCAGGTGAACCACCTCTGGGCTCTATGTGTAATGGTCTCCGTGGAATCCCCAGGTAAATCCAATGATGCTTTCCTCGGTTAAAAAATTCAAAAGAGACTGGATAGTGTAATATCGTTTAGACATGATATATATTGGAGATAAAAACGTCAGGATACTCACACTTTTATGGTGCTCTCAACACACCAAACAACAGCAAACAGACAAAAAAATCCAATGCAAAAGGTTTGAAAACTTGTGTAACAGCAGCTGTTCAGAAAGCATGTGTGCTGACTCCTCCACTGTCCTGGTCCCTCCCCTACATGTGGCGACACAGGGCTTGTTGTCACGTGTCTTCCTCAGGGATATATGATGAGGAAGACACGTGACAAGCCCTGTGGAGGGAGAGTGGGGCACTGGTGCTCTGAGGGAGGAGAGAAGGCACTGATGCCCTGCATGAGAGAGGGCAGCACTGATACCCTGCATGAGGGATAGAGGAGCACTAGCGTTCTTCTGAGAGAGTGAGAGCACTGATGCTCTGTGGAGGGAGTGGGGACACTAAGTGGGGCTGGATGCTAAAAAAAGTAAGTGGAGCTAATATTAGGGGTGCTGGATTTTCATGAAGGTAGACTTAGACAAGTAGCTTTTACAAAAAACTGTACTAACAGAGCAGGGGGTTACATGACAAGAACACAGCTGTAGCAATTACCGCTTCCATGGCTTCCAGCAGCACTTCTCACTGAAGGCTGAGAAAGGGACTAGGAAGCAACAGGCCAGGCTTGACACACAGGCAGTACAGCACAGAAAAATCCTCTACACCCAGGGCAATCCTGAACAGGAGCAGAGCATGGGGAGAAGAGGGGGAGGAGAGGAGTGGCTACAGCCCACAGCTCCTCACTACAACTACTGTGTGCTGATTGGGGCTTACCTGTCATAAGAAGCCAGCCAGAACAACAAGACAGCACTGTTGAGAAGTAGAGAGGGTCTGGAGATGACAGCTGCACAGGTCTGCTGGTGGGACATAGCTTAGATCTGCATGATACCGGGACTCTGTTCAGTTCCTGGTACACTCCCGCAAGATCCGGGACAATTGGGAGGTATGCCGTCACTGGAGCACAGACAGTACAAAAAACTGACAGACATTCTAATCCCTCTCCACTCTATCCAAAACTAAAAAACAGTTTGCCTTTAGTTATACTTTAAGTAACGTTTATGTTGCTAGCAGAGATGCAGTATGTTGGAATGCATAAGATAACTTATCTGTTTCACTTGAGACCTGAGGTATAACTGAAGGTAAAACTTTTTTTTAGTTTTAAATAGAGTAGCAAGGGAAATGAACACCTGTCAGGTTTCCATTATGCGTTTGCAGTCTGTGACCTTATTAGGAAGATCAACGCTCTCTATTTCTCATTGTTTTGCTTTGGTGTCTATTAAAATTATTATAAAGTCTTGTTTTTTTCTATAAAAATAAAAAACATGTTATGCTAACCTACTCTGTGCAGTGGATTTGCACAGAGCAGCTTGGATCCTCCTCTTCTAGGGTCCCTCTTTGGTGCTCCTGGCCCCTCCCTCCTGTTGAGTGCCCCCACAGCAAGCAGCTTGCTATGGGGGCAGCCGAGCCGAGTCACAGCTCCCTCTGTCTATTCAGCCCGGCCCTTCCCCCTCTTTCTTCCGACTGGCTGACTGACCTCAATTGACAGCAGCAGCAGCCAATGGTGCCGCTGCTGTGTCTCAGCCAATCAGGAGGGAGAGTCTCAGATAGCTGAGACATACGTGGACATCACTGGACAGCGATGGGGCTCAGGTAAGTATTAGGGGGGCTGCTGCACACAGAAGGCTTTTTATCTTAATGCATAAAGATAAAAAACCTTCTGAATTTACAACCCCTTTAAAGGTTCTTTGCGATAAAAGCTAAGGAAGCTTAGACATCCATAGTGAATTAATTCTTTTACTAAACAGAAAAGCTGCACATACAACTGAAAGCTATATAATTTATAGCATGTAAAGTGTAGCATATACCTACAAAATGAACAAGCTAATTATAATTTCTAGCAAAATAAGCATGTACAATATATAGGCAATAAGTAAACTAAACAGTTACTCAACTTGGGCTTTCAATTGATGAAATCTTCTTCATGGTTCTTTGCTCAGAGTCCAACAGCTTTCTCCAAAGTCCTCCAGCTTCCAGGAGGAACATTGTTCCTTTGTCTCCCACATGCTTGCTCAAAAGTACTAATCTCTTCCTCCATACTTCCTGTACATCACATCCTGTAACCTGGCTTAAACGAGTCTGACTGGTACATTTGCATATCATTTGGGGGGACTTTGCTTTTAAAACAGCACATGGTCTTAAAGCGGCTGTATTTTTTAAAAATACTGTAAGGCAAAAGGCACAATGAGCTAGTATGCACCCTAATATCTCCTTAACCGTACAGCCTATAATAAGGCTTACCTGTAGGTAAAAATATAAAATAATGGGTATACAACCACTTTAAAATCTAACTCCATATTAGTGCTATGAAATAACTACAAATAGCCACTTTAAAATCTAACTCCATATTAGTGCTATGAAATCACTACAAATAGCCATGGCAACACACTCATATACTGTTATAATTGAAAGTGAAAGTAAAAGAAAATCCCAAATGTTGGGTGGTCCCTGGGACAGTAAGAGACAGAAAATATTCCAATGGGGACACTAGTTCTGGTGACCCTGGTGATAACCAGGGACTCCCTCACTTTAGAAGGATTTTCTCTTACTCCCTGCTTTGGCTATAAGAAAGGAAGAGAAGGGAAATCTCATCAATGGTATACAGATGGTAATAAAACCTGTCAGGTATAACTCTCTCTTACTCTACCTAAGATGAAAAATAATTTTGCCATTAGTTCTACTTTGTAAAATCCTTCTCATCCTTGTTCAATAAACAGTGCCAGGAACAAAGTGCTAAACACAAAGTTCAGTAACCTTCACCGATAAAGTTCCTTACTCTTAGCTCTTATTTAATTGAATAAGTCTAACAGAATTCTCTCAGCATGAAAGTCAAGTGGTGACCCATCATATGAAATGAAAATGCATATTCATTTTTCTGATTAAAGTAAGACCAAAATTTGGGAATCTGCATGATAACTATGCTTAGCTAAACAAAAGCTAATTAGTGAATTATGCATGAAGATACAAAGTTATGTTTTTAATTAACATTCTCCTTTTACATTTAATCACACTAATTGACAATCAGAATATAGAATGCATTACGTATTTGAGGTTGTCTGTCGAGAGCAGGTGGACAGATAGTATCGTGTTTCATATAAACTCAATGAAATAACTAAAAAGGTGATCTCAAATTTCAGTCTGTTTGGCAGTAGTTTCCTTAAGAACCACTGGCACCTAATTCAGGAAAACATTTGTGCTAGTGTCAGTAATGTTATCAACACATGCATCAAATTCAAGTACTGTAGTTCTTATTACTGACAGTGATAGATTTTTAATCACTGTACTGGCCTGCTGCCAATACCGTGTTATCACTGTGACCAATCACAGGAGATCACGACAATTGTACACAATGAAAGGCTTTGTTTCTTGCCATTCACTGTATAATATTATTATGAGCTCTGTGATTGGTCACAGTGATCACATGGTACAGACAGGGCCAATCACAGCCTATCTTTACCATATGATTATCTGTGGCCAATCACAGCTAATCACAATAGTAAACACTGAATGAATAGTTTTTATTTCGAAAAAAATACTGCTTAAAACTCACAGTATTGTGAGTACTGTAAAATTCACAGTTATAAGGATTCAGTTATAAGGTATGTAAAAAAAATCCTGATTACCTCTGCAGAGTAGTACGGTGTTACTATGGTAACACTCTATTACTGTGGTCACTCTATGTAAGAAAAAAAATATAAAAAATAAAATATGTAGTAAAAAAGAAAATCAATATTAATAAAAATTGAAAAAAAAATTAACTTTTTGTAATTTTTTTTGTACACACTTTCACCAGTGAATGTCCCTGATCTCTGCCATGCTAGTTATATTATTACATTGTACTGCACTGGTGACAGTGTGTACATTTTTTTAACAAATGTAAATTTTTTTTTTTTTTTTTACATTTCTTAATTTTCAAAAAATTGTGACAAAAAATTATAACTTAAAAAAACTCACCTTGCCTGTTACTAAATACCTTGGGGTGTCTACTTTCCAAAAAGGTTACTTTCCAAAAAGGGATAATTTGGGGGATATTTGTACTGTCCTGGAGTTTTCGGGCCTCAAGAAATGAGACAGTACAGTCTCATCAGTACATCAGGATTGATTGATTTTCAGATTTACAGTATATACCATAGTTTGTGGACTCTGATTTGGGTTATTTTCACCAAAGAAATGTAGCAGTATACATTTTGGTCTAAATCTATGAAGAAAGATTATTTATTTGCAAAATGTTATCAGAAACAAAGAAAAACATGCTTTTTTAATTTTTGGGTTTTTTTTGTTTATTTAGCAAAAAAAAAACAGCAGTGATTTAATACCACCAAATACACTATTTGTGTGAAAAAAAGATAAGCATTTCACATGGGTACAGTGTTGCATGACCACACAATTGTCATTCAAAAGCCCCAGTGGGGAATTCCCTCTCACGCTCACCGCAGTGGGAAAATGTGTTTTTCCTTTTGCAGCCAGTGCGAGATGTACAGTACGCTGTCGCCGAGAACCAGCGCGATGGGTTTACGCTGGAAACATTCTCAGGGCCGCGTACTGTAGTTTGTTCAAAAGTCTGATGCTTTTGTGTACACACAATCGGACTTTGCTCCATCGGACTTTTGTTGCCGGAAAGTTTGTCCGTTTGCACAGCCAACAAAAGTCCGATGGAAACAGAAAAAGTTTGTCCGATGGTGCGTACACACGGTCGGATCTTGCTCCAAAACATTACACACAATATTGAAGTGGTTAATAAACACTGCCAGTTCTCTCTCAGATTAGGAAACTGGCAGTAAATATGATCAGCTCTGAGCTAGTATTTAAAGGTACTTCAGTATTCAGAGCAGACTGTGCAAGTTTTGAGAAGTTTGTGAAAACTTCCTGCATACTGCTTTACTCCTGGCCAAACGCTAAATTGAAACAAAGGGTTCAGGGATAGTGGTGATGCTAAAACCCAAATATGGCAATCCCCATTTTTGAGAAATTACTTGTTACTGGGTGGGTGGAACCTGATGGGGAAATTAGAGACTAGTTCTCCATCAGGTTTGCTTTACTTTTTATTGACAGCAAACGGCGGTGGGCAGATTTGAAAGCCACTGAAGTGGACTGATTAGCAGCTATAGATCCACCCATTGTGTTGTCATTTAAAAGTAAAGTGGGCCTGATGGGGAGCTAGTCTCTTAGTTCCCCACCAGGCTCTGCCCACCCCCAGTACAAAACTCCCCAGCTATGCGCTTGTCACTTCAACTTCAGGGACACGCCTACCTCAGTATAGACATGGACAGATTCATGTACCTTAGATAAATGCACATATTCGCATGCCTGACGAAGGGGTCTTGTGTGGCTCCAAAATGTTGCACTTGTTCTTGTGATGTGATTTTTCTGCAATAAAAGCCTTTGGACTATATTTAAACCTTGGTGTGCTGTTGAATATGTACATTTATCTATGGTGTTTCCAGTAACCAAACTGATAGTCACTATAGCACCCACTACTGATGAGCCCTGTTTCCAGGAACGTGTGCGATGGGAATATAGACAAGATTCATGTAACTGTGACCGGTAAAGTACATACAGTAAATTGAGTACAAGCACTGACACTTTCTATGCTGCTTCCCGATGGAATTCTAAAAAGGTGTCTACGACATTTTTTTATGAATTCCCTCGAATATGTTTACAACCCCTGGACACCTATGACATATCAGGGCAAGTTACATTTTTTTGACCTTGTATAGTAGCTAAAACCTGTACTGAAAAAATACAGAAGCTTTTACTCCTAAAAAAAAACAATTACCTTGATGCCTCAACACTTTCTGAGTTACCAACCCATAACATCAATGCAGCTAGTGAAGTTAGACTGTGAAATTTAAAAAAAATGTTAACCAAATTCATGTTGCCAATCCAGTTTCAACTAGAACACATTGGGGATTATCTACCAAAGGCAAATCCACTTTGCACTACAAGTGCACTGCAAGTGCACTTGGAAGTGCAGTCGCTCAAGATCTGAGGGGGACATGCAAGGAAAATAAAAAACAGCATGTTTGCTTGCACATGATTGGGTGATAAAATCAGCAGAGTTTCCCCTCATTTCAGATCTTCCCCTCAGATTTACAGCTATCTACAGTGACTGCACTTCCAAGTGCACTTGTAGTGTAAACTGGATTTGCCTTTCGTAAATAACCCCCATAGTGCATTATGACTATACAAAGCTATAATGATGTTTTGTGCCAGTAAGGCATTGTGGCAAATTATGAGTTGGGGATATTTCAATTATTTGAGTCTTTCACCCCTGGAGCACTTCCTATAAAACGACTGGGAAGACTATTATTATAATTTGTTGTGCTAGTGAGGATGCATATTACTTTTAACTGTGTGTGTCTTATAGATGCATTTAAACAGTGTTGGATCTTATATACTATATAACTTGCCGTCTCTTAGAGTACTGCTTACTTAAAGAGTATCATCCATTTTAAGGTTTTAAGTGATCGGCAACTCTATCAGTCAAAAAGGGTGTTTTTCCTTTTTTTTTTTTTTTTTTGGGGGGGGGAGTGGTATAAAGCTAACAAAGAAAGGTCAGAACTTTCACTCATTATGCTTATGCTTGTTCAAGATGAGTGTCGTCAAAAAGTATTAAAGCCGTTAAATGTATCAACATAACAGCCAGGCAATGAAGAGTTTGCAAATACAGCCTACACATTTGTAAACCTCTGCTTACTTTTTTAAATACCCTCTACTATACGTATTAACCCTGCAGGTGACAAGTCAAGCGCTGTGTTCCTAAACAAATTTTGGAATTTTAATTTTGGGACGCTAGCAATGAATAGAGTGAAATATATGTATTTGGAAGTTAAACCATACTTTCCAAAATGTGCAGTGTCACATGTGATATCCAGACATCCAGAACAAGTTTTTATGATAACCTTTGTGTTTTATGACCTGGTGCCAGTGTATAAAAGATACAAATGTCATGAGCTAAGTACAGTACTGTGCAAAAGTTTTAGGCAGGTATAAAACATTTTTGTACATTATCACCTGATCCAGTCAAAAATTGTCATATTTGTAGACTGTTATGTTAAAAAGACAATATGTAGTGTTTTGAATGTAAATTCTTTATAAATGTATAGTGTTCACGACTAAAAAATAACATTTATGATTTTGTGTTATTCAGGTAAACATGACATATACAATTGAATGTTTTATATTTCCTTCTTGCATACAGCAGGTTGTGAATACAAGGCTAGTTTCAGAAAAATGTGAGAAACCCGTAAATAGATCTAACTAGGCTGATTTGTGTAACAGTATAGGCGCATATTATAAAAAATACAAGTGGCTGAATGAATCAGAAGGGGAACATACTCTCCTTTCTTACTGTTAGTAGCAGCTGTGAAAACATACAAAGCTAGTGGTGGCTTTCCTACTTAAAATATTGTAACATGAATGTACCATTTTAATTTTTATTGTAAAATAATAATGTAGAGAAACAGTAGCATAAAAGTACCCTTTATCATGTAGCTTTTGTAAAATAACAATTCATACAAACATTAACAGTAACCCATAAGCACCATCTATTAAATATCTATTGTAAAAGAACAATTTGCACAGTTACTAATTTATACAAATAAAAAGCTTTTACAAAAATAAAATAAAATTGATCAAAACCATTTAAGAAGGCAGCTATACAGTAGTGAGATACAGCCATTCATTCTGTGCAAATAAATACAATGTATTATTTATTATTTTGTATTCTGAATTGTCCTCAGCTATTCATTATCTGCCCAGTAGTTCTGGATGGAGTCACTCTTTAAAGGTGAAGCACAGCCAAAGCTCGTTTGGCAGTACTCCTCCTATGGATCACAGGAGTGCAGTTTGTTCTACACCCTTGTGACCCATTTTCAGCTGACAGAGGGCTGAAGTCCGCTGTCTGCTGATATCATAGAGCAGGTCCAGGCTCGGGCAAGCCTTACGACAATGGACTCTGTATCCGCCCACATGCCTGGACCAGCACCTGGCTCAGCCTCTCACCGAGCTGCTAAGAACCAGAGCCAACCTCTTCCACCCCCTGCACAGCTCAGCACTCCAGTGAGTGAGGAGGGGGCGGAGCAGAGAGCGATGACTGACAGTCACCAGCTCTCTGCTCATGGAGTCCTGAGAACTGAGCGTTCGATGGTGTTAGATCACTCGGTTCTGTTAGAGCTGGCGGAGGACAGATGCAGCATCAGATCAATGCTGCATCCACCTACTGTAGGTAAGTATGATTCTGAAAAAATAAATTCTATACATTTCTTTTAACTTTAAGTATTGTATATATCATGTGGCCTGTTCATTCTGCAAATTATTTAAACTTGTCTTTCTTCTGCTTCCCTTTTGTAAATCTGCTTTACTATCATCAATTATCTTTACATGTTCTTTTATATTTCATTTAACTTTCTAGTATTGTTTCTCAGACTGAATTTCTATCTGTTAGAATTAGATTAGTGGCTCAGTTTATGTGACTTACTGAATCTGTTATCATATAATGACATTATGTTGCTTGATAACTTGGTTATGACTTTAGCAGTTTATAGTTGATTAGAAGCTGTGATATAAACTGTGGTAATCTTTACATTCTGCTCTGATTTTTTTTTTATACTAACACTTCAGACTCTGAACAAAGAATTAATGTGATAAAATCAAATTAATTTACAACATCACTGTTTCATATTAATTAAATACTGTAAGAAAATGTTGGATAAGTAGTCAGAGGAAAGCAAGCTACACTTAGGGAGTTGACCTAACAGTGGGCAACCCAGTTCATACTAGGGAATGCTGAAGAATGTTAATACTGTAGTACCAAAATGAACTAAATATGTGGAGGTCAAACGGGAACATGATAATGCTGACACTATTCAATCTGTAACAAGGTTTGGATGGCAGGGATCAAAATAGAAAAGGGCACATAATTACTGATAAAAGGGACTAATGGCAATGGGGCTGGGCAGTTGAAGAATGAACAAAACACAGCCACATGGGCAGGCTGAAAAAAAAAAAAAACACATGACTTTGAAACATGTTACAAGAATGAAAAAGCTGCAGCCTCAGATAAGACAAAAAAGGATTGCATCAAAGCACATCAGCTTTTATTTTCTAAATGTGTCTAGATCGGCAAAAGGATGTGCCCTGAATGATGTTTTGTTTTATGCCCTACTTTAGTTTAAACTGGATTTTTTTTCAAAGCTGAATAGAATAGAGGAAAAACCCCTATGCAACAAGAATGGGGGTGTGCGGAAAAACCAAGACAGGAACCCAGACTGGGATAAACACCTGACAAAGATCAAACTCTTCCTTTCTATCCAACACAATCAAATTCAGGTGCTTAACCATCTCAATACAGGGCACTTAAACCCCCTTCCTGCCCAGACCAATTTTCAGCTTTCGGTGCTCTCGCATTTTGAATGACAATTACTCAGTCATGCAACACTGTACCCAAATGAAATTTGTGTTCTTTTTCACACAAATAGAGCTTTCTTTTGGTGGTATTTAATCACTAGTGGGTTTTTTATTTTTTGTGCTATAAATAAAAAAAGACCGTGAATTTTGTGAAAAATTGCCTTTTTCTGTGTTTCTGTCATAAAATTTAGCAAATTAGTAATTTTTCTTCATACAATTTGGCCAAAATTTATGCTGCTACATATCTTTGGTAAAATAACCCAAATTAGTGTATATTATTTGGTCTTTGTGAAAGTTATAGAGTTTACAAACTATGGTGCCAATCACTAAAAATTGATCACATCTGATCAGGCCTTCAATACATCAGGTGAATCTCATTTCTTGAGATACTAACAAGTCAGAAAAGTACAAATACCCCCCCAAATGACCCCTTTTTAGAAAGTAGACATTCCAAGGTATTAAGTAAGTAGCATGGTGAGTTTTTTTTAAGCTGTATTTTTTTCCCACAATTCTTTGCAAAATGAAGATTTTTTTTTTTTTTTTTTACAAAAATGTCATATTAACTGGTTATTTCTCTCACAGAGCATATGCATATTGCATTTTGGAAATTGTGGAAAAAAAATGAAAACGCTTTTTTTTTTACACAAAGTTGTCCATTTATAAGATATTTCCAACACATAGCAAATACATGCACAAATTACACTCCAAAATACATTCTGCTACTCCTCCTGAGTATGGCTATACCACATGTGTGAGACTTTTACACAGCCTGGCCACATACAAAGGCCCAACATTGAAGTAGCACCTTCAGGCGATCTACAAGCATAAATTTCACATTTAATTTCTCAACCACCTATTACACTTTTGAAGGCCCTGGAGCACCAGGACAATGGAATTGCCCACAAAATGACCCCATTTTGGAAAGAAAACACCCCACCGTATAATCTATGAGGCATAATGAGGCTTTTGAATGGTTATTTATTTTCCAGAAGTTTTTGGAAAATGTGGAGAAAAAATGAAAACACATTTTTTTTACACAAAGTTGTCCATTTATAAGATATTTCCAACACATAGCAAAAATGACACCCCAAAATGCATTCTGCTACTCCTCCTGAGTATGGGGATACCACATGTGTGAGACTTTTATACAGCTTGGCCGCATACAGAGGCCCAACATCCAAGTAACACCATCAGGCATTCTAGGAGCATACATTACATATACAATTTCCTGGCAACCTATAAATTTGAAAGCCCTTCATATTTCTAACACATAGCATGTACATACCAAGAATTACAATCCAAAATAAATTCTATTGCGGAAAGGGTAAAAAAAAAGTATTACCTGTGCTTTTAGTAGTGTTCACAGAAGAGAGCACTGGTCCAGGCAGCAGTCAGGGATGTGCTTAGGGACAGCAATAGTAATTATCCAGGCAGCAGGCAGGAATATTGTCTGTGGTCAGCACAAGGATATTGTCAGCACAGCCAAAGCATTTGTCCATAGAAATTTTTCAGGCAGAGACAGCCAGCACAGCCATAATATTGGTCCTGGTACACTTTTACCTGCAGACACTCATTATTGTACCACTCTCCAGCCCTTCATAAACATACTGCTTCTTGCTACAGCTAATTATTTGCATAGTCCAGGTAGCAGGCAGAGTTATGGTCCGTTCACGCGGCAGGCTAAGGCATGATGGAAGTAAGTCAGCAGCAGGCTGAGGGCCGCAATCGGGTAAGACCTGTGCACAGGGGCACAGGGGTAGAGGCTTCGACCCACCCAAATCACTATGAAGCCTCTGGACTCCAGACCCTACTCCAGAAATTATGAAACCCGGAGAAAACAAAAAAATTGTTTTCTCCATCCGGAAAAACTATTCTGGAGCCCCTCACATATGTGAGACCCTGGTGTACTACAGTAGCAGGGCAACAGATCAGTCCAAGCGGTAGGCAAAAGCATAGTCCATAAAACAGGCCAGGGTTCCCCCTAACAATGTACTTGGACTATCTCTGTACCCAATAGCCTGCTGACCCTGTGGCCCTCACACAGTTTGTTCCCAACTGGGGTGTGGGGGCTCCAGGGCAATTGGCAATTTATTATATAAAGGTCTAGGTGCATTTAGCCTCGCCTAAAACTATGTCTCCTTCATTCCCATCCTTGACTTGAAAACAAAATCGGATCTGTGCATGCGTTATTTAGTAACATTGTCCTTTTAGGATATCTTTTGTTAACCTGTATACCACCATTATCTTTTATATTCTATGTTTGCTTTTTGTCTCTATCATCCTCTTGAGATTCCCCTGCGAGGGATAATTCATGTTACTTATAATCTTTGGTTAAAATAAAAATCTTTAAAACTAAAAAAACAAAAAAACAAAACAAAAAACAGACCAGGGTCAGTTCACGTGCAAGCAGTCCAAACGGTGGGCAGAAGCACAGTCACAAAACAGGCCAGGGTCAGTTCATGTGGAAGCAGTCCAAACGGTAGGCAGAGGCATAGTCAAAAAGCAGGCCAGGGTCAGTTCACGTGGAAGGCAGCAGCATGGTTATTTGGGGAAGCATGGAAAATGGTCAGCACAGATAATGAAAATGGGGAAATGGTTAAAAATATGGGCTAATATTTTAGGCATGTATGATAAATTTCGAAGCATTAACCAATGCAAAGGCCAGGTTGGGAGGGACACTGGGGACAATTGTAGCTGGTATCTTTTCGAAACCCTCTTCTGCTGCACACGCGACATCTTTTTTGCTGTCTTCGGCCTGCTTCAGATGGTGGAATGTTGTACGGGAAGTAGCGTTCATGAAGTCGGCGAACAGCATCAGAGCGAAGGTCTTCTGGGGGTCTTTGTTGATAGATGAGGGACGTGACTACTTCTTCTATGAATTTTAGGAAGGGGCGGGGCTTTCTGTGGATTTGGTGTAGACTATGTAGTGTCATCGTGAATAGTGGACATCATGTTCACGTTCATGTTATCCTTCCACCTCAAGGCCAGCACCAGAGGCGGCTCTAGGCTTTGTGAGGCCTTAGGCAAAACTTAGACGTGAGGCCCCACTCACACCCATAATGGGAAAAATAATTGAACGATAAAAAAATAAAGGTGTGCCCCCCCCACAGCGCTGCTGACTTCCCCCTCTGCCCTCATGCTGACTGCTGTGGGGGGGGGTTCTTCAGGATGGAGGCTGGGAAAAGGCCCCTACCTTTTCTAAACAGTGAGTGATTGGAATTGATTTGTGTTTACTATGCTTTAGTTTATGAATTAACAGGAGCCTCTGTCTCCTGTTCATTCATCTGCAGTGCAGCTGAGGCAATGTGTTTCCTCATTTCCTTTCACTGTCTCAAAAGTGAGACTTCAGGGGTCCATTTAGACCCCTGATATCTCACCAAAGAAACCAAAAAACTCTCACCAAAAAACTTAAAAAATAAATAAAAAAATTGTAAAAAATAAAATAATAAAAACACTGTAAAAAAAGACTAAAATTTCTAATCAAACTAAAAAGCCATGCCCAATAGGTAGCATAATTTAGCCACACATACAAATGTTTCTGTATGGCACGGGTCACCCTCTCCCTAGTAGGGGCCCCTACTGTACAATGGCAGTAAACTTGAGTAGGAGAGGAAAGTGGAGGGTATGCGGGTGGGTAGTATGCACATGAGAGGGGTGCGGAGTGTATGGTAGGGGTAGTATGTACATGAGAGGGGTGTGGAGTGTATGGTAGGGGTAGTATGTACATGATAGGGGTGCAAAGTGTATGGCGGTGGGTAGTATGTACATGAGAGGGGTGCGGAGTGTATGGTAGGGGTAGTATGTACATGATAGGGGTGCGGAGTGTATGGTAGGGGTAGTATGTACATGAGAGGTGTGCGGATTGTATGGTAGGGGTAGTATGTACATAAGAGGGGTGCGGAGTGTATGGTAGGGGTAGTAGGTACATGAGAGGGGTGCAGAGTGTATGGCGGTGGGTAGTATGTACATGAGAGGGGTGCGGAGTGTATGGAGGTAGGCAGTATGTAAATGAGAGGGGTGCAGAGTGTATGGCGGTGGGTAGTATGTACATGAGAGGGGTGCGGAGTGTATAGTAGGGGTAGTATGTACATGAGAGGGGTGCGGAGTGTATGGAGGTGGGCAGTATGTAAATGAGAGGGGTGCGGAGTGTATGGTAGGGGTAGTATGTAAATGAGAGGTGTGCGGAGTGTATGGTAGGGGTAGTATGTACATGAGAGGGGTGCGGAGTGTATGGTGGTGGGTAGTATGTACATGAGAGGTGTGCGAAGTGTATGGTAGGGGTAGTATGTACATGAGAGGGGTGTAGAGTGTATGGCGGTGGGTAGTATGTACATGAGAGGGGTGCGGAGTGTATGGTAGGGGTAGTATGTACATGAGAGGGGTGCGGAGTGTATGGAGGTGGGCAGTATGTAAATGAGAGGGGTGCGGAGTGTATGGTGGTGGGTAGTATGTACATGAGAGGTGTGTGGAGTGTATGGTAGGGGTAGTATGTACATGAGAGGGGTGCGGAGTGTATGGTGGTGGGTAGTATGTACATGAGAGGTGTGCGGAGTGTATGGTAGGGGTAGTATGTACATGAGAGGGGTGCGGAGTGTATGGTAGGGGTAGTATGTACATGATAGGGGTGCGGAGTGTATGGTAGGGGTAGTATGTACATGAGAGGGGTGCGGAGTGTATGGAGGTAGGCAGTATGTAAATGAGAGGGGTGCAGAGTGTATGGCGGTGGGTAGTATGTACATGAGAGGGGTGTGGAGCGGAGTGTATGGAAGGGGTAGTATGTAAATGAGAGGGGTGTGGAGCGGAGTGTATGGTGGGGGTAGTATGTACATGAGAGGAGTGCAGAGTGTATGGTGGGGGTAGTATGTACATGAGAGTGGTGTGGAGTGTATGGCGGTGGGTAGTATGTACATGAGAGGTATGAGGAGTTTATAGTAGGGATAGTATGTAAATGAGAGGGGTGCAGAATGTATGGTAGGGGTAGTATGTACATGAGAGGGGTGCAGAGTGTATGGCGGTGGGTAGTATGTACATGGGAGGTGTGTGGAGTGTATGGTAGGGGTAGTATGTACATGAGAGGGGTGCAGAGTGTATGGCGGTGGGTAGTATGTACATGAGAGGGGTGCGGAATGTATGGTAGGGGTAGTATGTACATGAGAGGGGTGCAGAGTGTATGGCGGTGGGTAGTATGTACATGAGAGGGGTGCGGAATGTATGGTAGGGGTAGAATGTACATGAGAGGGGTGCGGAGTGTATTAGGGTGGGCAGTATATAAATGAGAGGGGTGCGGAGTGTATGGCGGTGGGTAGTATGTACATGAGAGGGGTGCGGAGTGTATGGTAGGGGTAGAATGTACATGAGAGGGGTGCAGAGTGTATGGAGGTGGGCAGTATCAAATACACCACAGGCCACTGATGCATTAGTGACCAGTGGCAGTTGGCAGTTAATTAACCCCTTTGTGCTGCAATAGTGGCACTGGTAGAGTTTGTGAACCCTTTCATGCTGCACCATATATGGGTTAATTAACTCTGATACCGGTACCACTAATGTAGCACAAAGGGGTTAATTAACTGCCACTAACTGGTCACTAATGTATAGTAATGCAATAACCCCTTCCATGCTGCATATTACAAATACCAATGTAAATTACCCCCCCAAAAAGTTAAACACTTCAGGCAGTTGACAACAGTGCCTTAGGAAAGGTTTTAAGCCTCTGCAAACCTACTTGCACTTTTGCACGGGGCTTCACTGGCTCCTCGCAGGTCTTTGCAGCAGCAATCTCCTCTGCCCTTTCATCTTGGCCTGTGAATGACATCACGCCGGGCGGGACTAGGAAGCTCCTGTCAGGCGGAGATCACTCCGCCTGACAGGGAAGTGAATGCGTCGGTCGGTTGGACACACAGCATACTCGCACCGCTCTGCTGCAGATAGTGTACCGGCGGCCAGCGGGTGTCACGGCTGTCTGCAGTGGTGCGGACTGTGGAGCAAGCAGAATTTTTACGAGGCCTCACTGCTCCCTCGGCTCAGTCTGCCCCTTTGTCCTGGCGGGTTCAGCAGCGGCCGGCTTGGTAGCTCCGCCTCCACCTCCTCTACAATTCCACTGCAGCAGGCAGCGCAGTATATTAAAGATGGCGATCCTTTACCGGCCCGCTCACCCTGCCAGCTTGGGGACACTGACCAGGGACATTCCCTCTCATTCTCCCACACATATCAGGCAAATTAGGCGTCCGCAAGGCCCCTGGGAGCACGAGGCCTTAGGCGGCTGCCTTTTTTGCCTAATTAGAGAGCTGCCTCTGGCCAGTACCTTCGCAGCTTTTTGTTTACTATGGATTGTGGGAAGCCCTTCTTATTTTTTTTGGAGGTTCCGCAGGCCAGGGTTTTTGCAATGTATAAGTGTTTGAAAAGGGGCGGGCTGGTATAGAAGTTGTCAAGGTATATATAATATCCTTTTTTCAGAAGTGGGTAAGCCAGGTCCCATACGATTATTCCAGTTGTGCCCATGTAGGACGGGCACTCAGGGGGCTGGAGCTGGGAATCTCTTCCTTCATATATGCGGAACACTTAAAGATATCCGTGACTCTCTCACAGAACTTGTAAAATTTTACTCTGTATTTGGCCTTTTTGCTAGGAATATATTGTTTTATTCCTAGCCAGCCTGAAAAGGGTACCAGGGACTCATCCACACATATATGCTTCTCGGGGGCATAGAGTTCTACAAATCATTGGGGAAAGAAATTTATCAGTGGGCGAATTTTATATAGCTTATCGGAATTTGGATGATTGCGGGGAGGGAACTGGGTGTCGGGACCTGGGCATTACGGCAGAATACATGGGCTTTCGGTGGATGGTGTTGGTGGACCAATAGGCATGTCTTTCATTTTTTTTTGTAAGCCCCATGTTTATGGTGAGGCCCATAAACAATTTGAACTCCTCCAAATTCAGATCTCTCCACTCAAACGGACAGGCATAAGATGATTGGGGGTTGTTGGCAATATACTGCTGGGCATATAAATTTGTCTGGTCCACAATGAATTGCAGCAAATTGTCAAATTGTCAGGCAAAAACAGATGAAAGCAATTGATCTCTGTGAAATTTTGGGTGTTGGCCTGCACACCTGGCTGTGCTGTGAAAGGGGGAATAATTGGTGATCCTGAGTCGGAAGGCAGCCATGTTGGCTTGGTAAGACCATCTGGCATGTATGTAGTGGCCCTGGCTCTTGGGGGACGTGAGACTTCAGTAGTTGGTGGAGTTGAATTTCCTGTGCTGGTACTCAGGCGTGATGTGGCAGCACTGGTACTGGGCCTGGGCATTTGTTTGCGGGACCTATCGCTGGCGGCAGCACTGGTACTGGGCCTTTGTTCCTGGGGCCTATTGCTGGCGGCAGCACTGGTACTGGACCTTTGTTCCTGGGGCCTATTGCTGGCAGCAGCGCTGGTACTGGACCTGGGAATATAATCCTGGTTGCTGGTGGCTGCCTGGTTTCCAGAGTGCCGTGCCCTTTTAGGAGGGACCCATTCTTCATCTGAATTATTACTACTCTCGATCGGTTCAAATGCCGAATTTGATTCGGAATCAGAATTGGAATCTGATGAGAACTCCCCGATGCTCTCATCAGTCATGGAGAGGATCTGGAATGCCTCCTCACTGTTATATACTCTTTTGGACATGGCTGTGTGGTGGGTAGCTGTGCGACGGGTGACAGATGAGTGGCAGGTGAAGGTCACTGATGGGCTGTGCGATGGGTGGCAGGTGACGTTCACTGATAGGTGATGATGGTGTGACGGGCGATGGTCACTGATGGGTGACAGGCGATAGCCACTGATGGGTGACAGGCCACAGTCACTGCTGCACCGCTGATGGTCACTGATGGGTGGCAGGTGATGGATGACAAGCCACGGTCACTGATAGGTGATGGGTGCACCGCTGACGGTCACTGATGGGTGACAGGGCACGGTCACTGATGGGTGACGGGTGCACCGCTGATGGTCACTGATGGGTGACGGGTGACAGGGCACGGTCAGTGATGGGTGACGGATGATGGGTGACAGGGCACGGTCACTGATGGGTGATGGGTGACAGGGCACAGTCACTGATGGGTGACAGGTGACAGGGCACGGTCACTGATGGGTGACGGTTGCACTGCTGATGGTCACTGATGGCAGTCTCTTATGTGACAAGTGCGCTTTTATGGGGTGACTGTTGGGTGACAGATAACAATTGGGGAGGTGATGGGACAGGTGTGGTGTTGGTGCAGAAACTACTAAACATAGATCTGTAACTCACTGCTCCTGGCTCTTCTCTCCTCACACTGGAAACGGTGTGTGAGGAGAGAAGAGCTGGTAACAGTTAGTTACAGCTCTATTTTTACATTTAGTGATCGGCTGTGAATGGATCACAGCTGATCACGTGGTACACAGCCCTGGCCAATGGCTGTTTACTATGTCGGTGACAAACAGTGTTCCCGGGAACACGCTGCCACCGACAGACAAGCGCAGCATGCTCGCGCGCATGTGCCGTGTAAAGTGGGGAGTTACCATCCGCGATCAGCCATGACTTCATCACGGCCGATCACATGGTAAACAGCCATGCCCAGTGGCTGTTCACCCCTGTTGGTGACAAGCAGTGTCTCTGTGACACGCTGCCACCGACAGTACAGGGCTGCGTGCACACGATCGCGTGCATGCCCTGTTTAAATGGACTCACGTCATATGACGTCCACCCAGAACGAGAGCCTTACTGTCCCACTGTCAAATGACAGTGGGCGGTAGACTAGTGGTTAAAATAATTTAACTAACTCTGTTTTCTTGCATATTGACCACAAGATAGGATCTAGCAGTGCAAGCTAAGCCCACAACAAAGTTACATATATGCACTCATGTCTTCTGTACATGCAGATTACATACCTTGCAACTTTTCTAAAACAGACATTCTACACTTTGCTTCATGTTCTACAGCCTCATCAAACAGAACACTTAGTAAATGGAAGCATCATTGACAACAGATTGCTTTTGTCCACAAATGCTCTTAGAAAGTTCACACACCAAAACAAAAAATACTGTATCATGTGGAAAGGGTGTAATGTTGATTCATGGATGTCATGAGACAACAACATATCATTAAAATTACACATGGTGTTAGAGATCAGTATGATTTTCTTGGAAAAACTCAGCAACAGCATATTTGGCTGCTGAATTGATTGTATTCTTTTATAATAAATTTGGTTTAGCGGCACCCAAATCAGGTTAATTTCAGTTTTAAAAGCTGTTTTCTTTTCAGGAAGTTTTAATGGCAATACAAGCTTTTTCATCAGTCAGCTTTAACCAGCTTACAGAAATTGGCTAGCATTTTTATGAGGCGGGCCCTGATTTAGCTGATGCAAACCAATATTTCCTACCACTGGCTAATATCTATCAAACTCTTAGTAAGGCTCCATGCACACTGGAGCTCAATGTAAAATTGTCTTGAGGAAAAATAGCCAAAAAGTAAAGACACGAGGCACAGGTAGATGTTTTCCTACAATAAGAAATTGCAGTGAATAAAGTAGTGTAAAATTGGCCAGTGTCAGGACAGTTCTAATGAGCAAGACTACCCTGAAATGGCCTAGAGACACAGGGCACAGGCAGGTACATTCAAGAATGAGCATGCCAACATTTAAAAATAGGCCCAATCAATACACAATAAGAAATATCCTAAAATACTACCACAGGAAAAAAAAGCACACAGCTTAGTCTTTAGTCAATTTGCAGCAGAAAAAACAGCTAAAAGCAGGGAAGCAGCTAAAAGTAACTGTTGTCTTCAATTCAATCACAAATAAAATTAGAGACAAAAAAGGCCCTAATAATAAGAACAAAGAAAAACAAAGCAAAACGGATTGCTTGCCCAAAGAGCTCTCAGAAGTAAACCACAGTTTCCCAGTTGACTCTCCCCCTATGCAGTTTGTCAGCTTTCCTTATCCTCTCCCTATTAGGGATGGGCGAACGGTTCAGCCCGAGCATAAGTTCGGGCCGAACTTTCGTTGTTCGGACGTTCGGTGAACAACCGAACAAATTAGTTTGACCCGCATTGCAAGCCCTGATTGGCTGAAGCAGTGAAAGCTTCAGTTAATCAGGGCACAGAGCACTGTCAGAGTCATGATTGGACACTGTCATCATGACTTTATCTAATCATGGCTCATTCCCGCCCTACAGTATAAAAGTATTATTTCAATGGCAGCCATTTTCAGTGTGATTTTGGCGTGGAGAGAGATAGAACAGGGCTCTGTTCAGTGCTATTAGTTAATCAGTGTGCTATACTGTGCTATTTTGCTTCAATTGTCAATATAGAATATTAGTTTAGTGTCAGTCTAGGGATAGTGTGAGTGTAGTGAGGAGGACCATCATTCAGCTTTGCATAATGTGCAGCTAGAGTAGGGACAGCTCAGATAGTTTCACTGTAGTGTAGTGATAAAAGATCAAAATGCAGCGCTTAAGTAAAACAAAATTTGCAAGTAAATATGATAGTCCATAAAAAACAATGAAGAGTAGAGATGACCTGAAGCCTCCACCAAATTTCAGCGTGCAAGAGAAAAGCACACCACACCCACGTGCTGTCAATCTGCTTACCAGAAAAATATGAAAACAAGCGATGTAATCATATGATGCAAAGGCTCAACAGTAAATCCGAATGGCACACTCCATCATTGACAGGCAGATTATGGGAAAAGTCAGGTTGTCACATATCACCAGGACATCAAGATTCACATGAGAAGATGAATGAATTGCGCGATCACCAGCAGGATAACCCAATAAGGAGAAAGAAACAATAGTGAAGCCCATATAGGTAAAACACACGTGTTTATTGTAATCTACTTACAGATAAAAAATGAACATCATCACAGAAAGAAAATAATCCGCGGCTCACAGCGTGCTTGCATCGGCCAGCCTGACATGTTTCATCCTATGTGGATATCATCAGAGGCGTGGCCAATGATGCAAGGACGCCCACATAAATAGTAAGCACCTCAAGTCACACTGCCCACTGATAGGACAGCGTGACACATACAACAGCTGTTTTAAATAACAACTCCGGCCGCACATGCGCACTACGTGCGCACTGTCTATGGAGCAGGAAGTGAAAGGCGGTTTTATTCAGCCGCACATGCGCAGTGCGGCCATGCGCTTCACAAGGACAGGAACATAAAACCAGCAAGGTCAACAAATCCTTGAAAATGAGCGGAATGACGTACGTGACACCGTCATTCCTAAGTGATGTAAACAACACAGCCGCGCATGCGCACTGCGGTCGCACTACACAGAAGGCGTATAATGAAAAATAGCATCATACGGCCGCACATGCATATGATTATGAAAACTGAAAAAATGAACATATACATTCAAGAAGGCTGATAAGATGAACATATATTAATCAAAAAGATATAAAAAACAGAAAAATTTTAAAATAAATAAATAAAAGAGTAGGACAATGAGAATAGAAATAAAAAATATATGCAAACATCGCCCCCTAGTGTTAATACATATGAATAAAATTTAACTATTATTAATAAAACAATTTATATCCCAGTCGACATTCATGCCGAAAGGCGTATAACATTTTAAATCATATATCCAACGAGTTTCGAGTTTGGAAATTTCCTGTTTGGACGAACTACCACGCCAGTGTGGGTTGAACCTATCAATAGCCACAAAGGTGGTCCCCTTAGGATTCTGATCATGACACTCCAAGTAATGTCGGGAAACAGTGTGTTTCGGAAATCCCTTCTTTATATTTGTGATATGCTCATTTACCCTAATGTGCATGGCCCGTGTCGTGCGGCCGACATATTGATTTGCCCTTGTGGCTTGCAATAAGTATACCACGTTTAGTGAGGTACAAGTGATAAAGGTGTTAATGTCAAAAATTCTACCCGTGGCATGAGATTTAAATTGACATATTTTCCTACTCTTATCATTATTGATAGCACAAACATTACAACAGCGGCAAGGGTGATAGCCTTTAGATTTTTGAAAAAATTACACTTTATTAGGGGCATCCAAAATATTGGGTGCTACTTGGAGTTTAAGGGGGGAACTCCTCTAAATATAACCTGTGGCCGATCTGGGAGCACTGGACCCAAAAATGTATCATTTTTAAGAACTCCCCAATGTTTAGTTAAAATTTTCTTGATGTCAAAATGTTGTTGGGAATAAGTAGTGATCATTGAGAAATTGTAATCAATCTCACTTGGTGAGGGTTTTTTTCTTATTCTGTAGAATGGAGGCTCGATCCATACTCCCCACTTCATTAATAACTGTGTTCAAATCATTGGGTGAGTACCCTTTCTCAATGAACCTTTCTTTCAGAGAAGAAGTCTTCCTTAAGAGTACAATTCCGCTGCAAACGGAGGAATTGGCTCCTGGGCACTGATTTAAGCCATGAAGGGTGATGGCAGCTACCCTGTCCAATTTACCCATTCCTATCAGTACTCCTAAAGAAAGTGGACATATTAAATGCGCCATCTTTGACCTGTATGGTTAGATCCAAAAGATTAATTTTACTGGTACTGCTCTTGAACTGTAACACAATCCCCAGTGAATTATCATTAAGTTAATGCATGAAGGTAGTAAGTGACAGCATATTGCCATCCTACAGGAGGAGGATGTCGTCTATATATCTACCCCAGAAGATCAGTTCCGATCGTCTGTTGGAATAGACGACATCCTCCTCCCATTTGTAGTGTAGTGATACCTTGTCATTAATACATACATTAGTATAGAGTAGGAACAGCTCAGATAGTTTCAGTGAAGTGTAGTGAGACCGTGTCACTAATCTTGACATTAGTGTATAGCTAGAGTAGGGACAGTTCAGATAGCGTCAGTGTAGTGACAGTTGAAACTGTCTATTTGATTGCGTTACTGCCAGTTTAATGCCATTTATTTCTGTGTGCGTTACTGCCAGTTTAATGCCATTTACTTGTGTGTGCGTTACTGCCAGTTTAATGCCATATAGTTTTGTGTGCATTACTGCCAGTTTAACGCCATATAGTTCTGTGTGCATTACTGTCAGTTTAACGCCATATGGTTTATGTGCGTTACTGCCAGCTTAACACCATATAGTTTTGTGTGCGTTGCTGCTAGTTTAACGCCATATAGTTCTGTGTGCGTTACTGCCAGTTTAATGCCATATAGTTATGTGTGCGTTACTGCAATTTTAATGCCATTTACTTCTGTGTGCGTTACTGCCAGTTTAACTCCAAATAGTTCTGTGCGCGTTAGTTAGTGCCAATTTAACGCCATATAGTTTGTGTGAGTTAATGCCAGTTTAACGCCATATAGTTCTGTGTGTGTTACTGCCAGTTTAATGCCATATAGTTTTGTGTGTGTTACTGCCAGTTTAACGCCATATAGTTCTGTGTGCGTTACTGCCAGTTTAATGCCTTATAGTTCTGTGTGCGTTACTGCCAGTTTAACGCCATATAGTCTTGTGTGTTACTGCAAGTTCAACCTCATTTACTTCTGTGTGCATACTGCAAGTTTAGTGCCATATAGTTCTGTGCGTCACTGTACATTTGGCACATTATATTGCAGTATATTATAATGTATCCGTGGAGTGTGTCTGTGTAGTGTGAGTACTCAAATTAAAGTGCACCAACACCAAGTGCGTCTACGTACAGATTTCAACTTCTTCTTTAAATTTGCTTATAAGCACCGCCCCCTCTGTCACAATAATGTCTGGGAGGACAACAAGGAGAGGCAGATGTTCCCTTGGCACTGTAAGGGGGCCAGCAACAAATGTGTCCACAGGCAAAGTTGGACGTGGTGTTCAGTCCTCAGGCAGGGCATCATTTCCTCTGTTTAGTGAGTTTGCCCGTGCTATCCAGCCACAGCATGCAGAGGAGGTGGTGGCTGGCACTGGGGAGCTACAGTTCATTGAGGGAACTATGAATGCCAACATGTACTGTGACATACTGAAGCAGAGCTTGGTCCCCTCCCTTCGGAGACTGGGCCACAGGGCAGTATTCCAACAAGATAATGACCCCAAAGATGACCACTGCCTTGCTAAAGAAGCTGAGGGTAAAGTTGATGGATTGGCTGAGCATGTCTCCAGACCTAAACCCTATTGAGCATCTGTGGGGCATCCTCAAATGGAAGGTGAAGGAGCACAAGGTCTCCAACATCCACCAGCTCCATGATGTCATCATGGAGGAGTGGAAGAGGACTCCAGAGGAAAACCTGTGAAGCTCTGATGAACGCCATGCCCAAGGGTGGTGGCGACACAAAATATTGACACTTTGGGAAATTTGGACATTTTCACTTAGGGCTATACCGTGTACTCACTTTTGTTGCCAGCGGTTTAGACATTAATGGCTGTGTGTTGAGTTATTTTGAGGGGACAGCAAATTTACACTCTTATACAAGATGTACACTCACTACTTTACAATGTAGCAAAGTGTAATTTCTTCAGTGTTGTCACATGAAAAGATATAATAAAATATTCACAAAAATGTGAGGGGTGTACTCACTTTTGTGAGATACTGTATAACGAGCCTCAGTTGTATATTGAGGGCTCAACTGAACAGGTGACAAAAACATGTTCCTCCATTAATGGGCAATGGCTGTTTAAGCAATTTAGATACAATTATGAAGAGAGCTGAAGGCTGGCCATACATTATACACTTTTCTTTTGTAATTTTCCCCTTAGATTTTCCAAAATCATACAATATGAGGTCAAAATATTTGTATGCAATCAGGCAGGCCCTTGCACTACATAGCTGATAGTAAACCTAAAGGAAATTGAGTAAGAAAATTGTATGTATGGCCAGATTAAGACTGAGACTGGATCAAATCTATGGAGCATAAAGTGGTGTGTTACAAAAGAACATCACAAAAATAAATAAAAGTGAGGCATACGAGAGATGGACAGGCTGTATTGAAATACTCTGCAGAGAAGGGATTGAACTTCTATCAGTAAACAGGGCGGTGGAGGGAATGTGAGGGGATGTGCAGGAGTGTGTGAACAGTAACAGCATTAGGGAGTGACTGATGTGATAATAAATAAAGAGGACATTTTTGGGAGGAATTTTCTGCATAGAAATGGGGATGGATACGGTGTATCATAAAAGCTTGGTTGGGAAACAATACATTGGAAAAGTTGAATGGATGGAGTAAAGGGTAATGAGAGTGATACAATGGCAGTGTTTTGAGACCTGACAGGGAGAGGAGTGATGGGGCATCAAAAAGTGAAGATAGATGAAGGTAGCTGTCAGAGAGTGATATCATGGAGCTGGGAAGTGTCTGCAATGATTATTAAACTCTATCTGGACTTGAGTGTTGCGGGTGGGGGGCAGCAAAAGGAGGGGTTACTGGAGCAGCTGTGCAATAGTGGTGTTACAAATGCAGGCATAGAGTGAAGTCAGATTGCAGAACTGGTGTGTATGCTGGAAGGTATTCTATTAAAGCTGAGCTGGGGGCCAAAATGGTAGCTGGGTTATGCTTGTAGGTGTAGGGGAACTGAAAGTGCTGGTGGTGTAACAACTCATTTACTGAATGCTGATAGGGAGAGATAAGATGGTCAACAGGAAGTAGGAAGAGGAGAATGCTGAATTCAGCTCCCAGGGGTGGTGAAAGTGAACTGGGAAGGGTGCGCAGGAATACTTTAACATTTACCAGTTAGCAGTATAAGGCAGAAAATGTAAGTATTGAAACAGCTCTGTTATTATGGTAGCAGGACTGCCAGGGTGAGGTAGTGATGTCATGCAATGTTCACAAATATTGCCTTGACAGGCCAGAGCTTTGACAAAGATAGCAATGAGCCAGTAAATTCACTGAAAAGCCGGCATTGCTAGAAGAGATCTGGCAAGTTCTCAAGTATGCTCACAGGACCCTTTTTCTCAAGATGACAGACAAACTACTTAACATGCACCTTCCAGTTGGGCAAACTAACAATACCTGTATCTGAGGGGCGTGGCTTGATGGTGGAGCGAGCGGCCGCATAGACACACCGCTCCGGCTCCTAACTGCCATCCTACAGGCATCCTGTGTCCTATCCTTTCACCGAAGGTCTCTAATTGCTCCCCACGGCTGTGGGCATCTGACAGGCTGGCAACTATGGTGAAATATGGGCCGGCTTGGGCCTCATCCATGTCGGACCGGCTGGCGGGCTTTCGGAGGCAAGATGGCGCCGGGACACAGGCTCCTCAGACAGACACGCTGCAGACATGCTCTCCTGCTGACCGGAGCTCTGCTAGTGGGGTGAGTGCCTCTACTCCAGCTATATTTCAGTCACAAATAGATCCCCAGCAACTCCGTAACCCCTATTCAGCGCAGGACTCTCAACATTTTGCTGATAATGACTCAGAGGAAGCTTCTCCCTCTGCTGAGCCTGGCTGAATGATCGCTACGGACCCACTGACAGAAGAAGAAATAACAGACAGCAGGCCCTTTGACTCCTTGATGCCTTCCATCTTGTAATAGCACTACAATCCCTTATTTACAACGTGCTTGACCCATATTGGATGGTTGTTTACCTTTAATACTTGCACTATAAGTCCCAAGATAACATTTGATTTTTCTCCTTTTATATTTTTTTTCTTTCCCTTTGAATGATCTACTGTTTTTTCTCTACCACGTAGAAGGACCACCTATTCTCTAAACCTCTACACATTTACAGAGATGAACATCCTGGACCGGGACACATACAATTTTTTTCCTTTTTTCGGTTGGGAGCCACACCGGACTCCACAGTACCCCCTCACCGATTAGTGGCGTCGCCACGGAATAGTTGAACCCTCGAGAATGTCCCCCTTTTTTTGCTTAGGGGGTAAGAGGGACTTCGTCAGGTTTAGGGATCCAAGGCTTGCTAAGTTGGGGAAGGCTGAGCGGGGTGGGGGATACGGGTTTTCAAGCAATGTTCTGCTTGGGTTCATTTTTTTCCCTTTTTTTTGTTTTTCTGTTTTTTTCTTTTTTCAAACAAAAAAATTTTTTCTTTTTTAATTGCTGCTCAGAGCAGCTTATTTGTATTCTCTACCTTATCGATCAATGGTGTATATCTCTGTAAAAGTTATTTGCAATGCAATATGGATGTGATTGAGTGGGGGTGGACTGGCACGACCTGTGAGGTATTAGGGATGAAAGTATTTACATATATATGTGATTATGGTATAGAATCTGTTTTAAAATGCTCACTGAAAATAGTGTCATGGAACACTAGAGGCATGAATGCACCTCAAAAAAGGTCTCTGGTCTTTTCAGTCCTCAAAAAATACAGTCCCCACATCATTTGTCTTCAGGAGACTCACCTGACTGACACTAGGGTAAGGGCCCTCAAGTGTCCATGGCTGGCTCAATGTTACCATGCCACCCATACAAATTACTCTAGGGGAGTTTCTATTTTATTAGCTAAATCCCTTCCAGCTGAAATTATACAAGTTAAGACAGACCCAAATGGGAGATTTGTTATACTCTCCTTACAAATTTCCCATGTGACACTCACTCTGGTAAACATTTACATTCCTCCCCCATTTTTGGTGGAAATGCTATCCAAACTGTCACTTCACTTGTTGAATAGACCCCCAGGGCCTTTACTTTATATGGGTGATTTTAATGCAGTACTGGATCCAGCCATGGACCGCTTGGGTGGTGGGGGTAGATCCTTTCCCTCCCTTCTGGATTGGATACAGGTTCATGTCACTCGGACTCTTTTCGCACCATGTCTAGGATCGATATGGTCTTTGCCCCTACGGACACCCTTCCCCTTGTCTCTGAGGTTACATATTTGCCCAGAGGGGTTTCAGATCATGGTCCTCTCTCTGTGGACCTCGACATCCTTCCAGGCTCAGGTCCGGCCATTTGGCGACTAAATTCTTACTGGCTTATACAAAAACGACTACTACACACTACACAGAAAGCATTTGAACACGGTAACAAAGCTGGACGTCTCCTGGCATATCTTACACGACCAGAATGACCTCCTGTATCTATTCCACGTATCCAGACCATACAGGGCCAACTTAGTGATGTTCCTGGAGATATTATGGAAGCTTTTCTTAACTTTTACAAAGACCTTTATACCTCCAGGACTGAATACACTGAAACTCAGCTGGACGACTACCTCGCTGACATATCCCTCCCCTCCCTGTCTTCTGAGAGGAGGGATGAGTTGGAGGCGCCCATATCGGTGGAAGAGATTGCTGCAGCCATCTCACAAATGCCAGCCCATAAAACCCCCGGGTTGGATGGTTACCCCACCGAATGATACACACAGTTTAGGGAATTACTATGCCCACATTTATTGCGTACATATAATAAAGCTTTAGACACTGGGGTCCTTCCTCCCACTATGCGTGAGGCCTTGATCGTACTTCTGCTGAAACCTAGAAAGGATCCACTTAAATGTGAATCATACCGACCAATATCCCTTATAAATGTGGACATTAAGATACTGGCTAAAGTGCTTGCAAATCGTTTAAATAAGGTAGTCACCACCCTGGTTAACAGTGACCAGGGGTCTTCATACCAGGAAGATCCACTAGAATGAATATTCATAGATTATTTCACAATTTGCAATATCCACATGATTGCCCCCCAACGCGGGCCATAGTATCCTTAGATACTTGCAAAGCATTTGACAGTGTGTAATGGCCTTATCTATTTCGGGTGTTGCAGTTGTATGGTTTTGGCCCACGTGTGGTGGCATGGATAAGACTCCTTTATGCCTCCCCCCAGGCTAAGGTTTGAGTTAACTCCTCGGTCACTCCCCATTACAAGAGGTACAAGGCAGGGTTGCCCGCTGTCCCCGCTCCTATTCGCCCTAGCCATGGAGCCCCTAGCGGCACGTATTCGCTCCTCTTCATCTATTAAAGGACTTCCTATTGCCACTATAGAAGAGCGAATTTCGCTCTATGCGGACGATACACTGGTGTATTTGGCAGATACTAACGGGTCACTTCAGTCCTTGCTAGCCGAAATTAATATATTCGGAGATTTCTCCGGTTTCCGGGTGAACTGGGATAAATCAAGTCTTTTCCCCTTGGATACAGCAACGATTCCCCAGATTCATCCAGATTCTAAACTACAAGTGGTGTCCTCTTTCCGATACCTCGGGGTCCTGGTACAATCGCCCTTATGCACTTACGTTACTAATAATTTAGATCCTCTATTGAATCGTTTACAGGAGCAAACTAAACAATGGATGGATCTGCCCCTTGACCCTATGGGAAGAGCAAATCTCCTCAAAATGGTCTACCTCCCGAAATTGCTATATGTTCTGGCTAATTCCCCATGTGCAATCCCTAAATCTATTTTTAAACGTATTGACATGATATGTGTGACGTTCCTGTGGAAGGGGGGATCCCCCAGAGTTGCACTTGAGACACTAAGGCTGCCGTCTCACATGGCCGGCCTGGCATTTCCAAATTTCTTTCTTTATTACTTAGCGTCACAACTGGTGCATACACATGACTAGTTACATCCAGCCCTGACAAATGCATGTACTACCACTGAAGGTGCCATTGCGACTTCCATGGAAACTCTCCACAATATTATTTATAGGGGCAGAGTCCCAAATAGACCAGGTACTTCCATGCTGGCAACTACACTCTCAATCTTTCAACACATAGTCAAAAAAATTTCTCGACATACTTGGTCAGCATCCCCGAACAATCCTCTGTGGTTTAACCCCACTTTACAGGAACTAAACTCCTTACCCGACACTAAACATTGGTACTCTAAAGGGATTAAGTATTTATGCCATCTATACAATGACCAAGGCTTTAAAACTTTTCAACAACTGAGACTTGACTTTGACTTACCAAGCTCCTACCTGTTCCACTATTACCAGCTTAGACATGCTATCCGAGCTCAGTTTGGCTCCCTAAATGATGAGACAATGGTCGTGCCAGGATAAAAAGACTGAGTGAGTAACCTCTACACATTTCACCCCCCCCAAAGCCTACAATGGTGAGTGCAATATTCAGCTAGCTTTCAGGGGGATAGTATACTGATATCCTCCATCCTTGCTTGGGGAATTCTCGGTTGGAGTCAGGTGCGCTGGCATTTTTCAGAGAAGATTATAGTACCTGAAATCAAGTTGGGACTGGTGGCCAGCTAGGATGTACAGTTATTCCAGACGGAGTACAGACTGGAACCTTTGCTAGAATTCTTTGAGAACTCCTGGGATTTGAATCAAAAAATATATCCCAGGTAAGAAAATCAGAAACCCCATCCTGGTGGCATTCCAGTAGCTCAAATAGAACATACGTTGATGTACACTAAGAACTTGCTTGTGCGCCAAGTGCAGGAAGTAATTCAATAACATGCACATTTATTATAGATGTTCAATGATGACCTTTATTCTATTCTACATAGGTTATGGTCACGCTCCAATATGTAAGAATATCGATTCACTTGTTTTTAACTTGGTTAGTAATTGTACACCCCAAAGAGGATTAGTATTTTCTACAGATTCCACACAAAATAGGGATTGAAATACTTATTCAAAGGTATTACTATGGGGGTATGGGCCCCTGGTACAAGCAATCATGCCAGAGCACAAAAATACCAAGGTTACAATGGACTCAACAGACCACCTGAAAACTAGAAATCACTGATGTGAAAAGTAAAACAGCAAAAAATTGAAAAAAAGTTGTTTCAGCCAAAAAAGCAATGCATATTTTTATTTCACATATAACATATTATTTGGCTCCTTTGGGAGATGTCTGTTTGATGTCGGCCAAATATTGACTCCTTTAGTGATGATGGCATGATACAGGACATCTGTGACTTTGATCTAACGGGGGCATCTGGTATGTGTATGATCCTCAATGTACCTAAGTGGATGCTGCAGTGACTACTAGCTGGAGACCTAGAATGACACAGAACAAGAGATATGTTGACAGCACACTGAGGATCTCAGAATAAATGTCCACAAGTTTTATTAAACAATCACATCACAGCATTAATCATAGATGTATCTGAGCCATGCGGGACCCTGCATGGCTTAGAAACATTACTGGTTTACACTGTGATGTGATTGTTTATTAAAACTGTTAGATTTTTTTAGAGATCCTTGGTGTTTTTTAGAGATCCTTGGTGTGCTGTTGACATATCACCTGTTTGTCTTGGTATGCCGGTGTTTCGATGCTATGCCAGTATCGAACATAGTGCCCTCCATCGAAAAGTGCCCACGCATGAACAGTATGGAAGGCCACTCCAGTTGATTTTCCGATCAGCTGGCGTGACATCACCATAGCGCATGCACACATCGCAGGAGGCATTTTTCAAAGGGAGATACAATTTGAGGGGCAAAATTGAAAGCTATGCAAACAGCGAAGGGAGACCATAGTATCACATTGTGCTTTGATGTTGTGGAGCGGGTTTACAGTGTCCTCACTCAAGGTTGGCTTTTGTCTGTGTTGCAGGGCGGCTTTGGTGTGCTGAACAGCGGGTTTTGGCTGTGTCTAAGGGTGGGTTGCAACATAGACAAAACCCACCCTGCAACACAGCCACAACCCGTTCCTCAACAGCGAGGCACAGCTACGGAGTGAGCTTGACATACATATGCCATAAAGCGGACCTTCACCCTATTCCACAAGTTTCTTCCACTCCACTCCTCTTGCCATCCTGCAAAAGTATAGCACTGTTTTTTTTTTTTCTTGTTTACCTCATTTTTTGCAAAAATATATGGCCCTGCCTCCACATGCACGTCATTCGCCTTAGGCCAATGATGCAAACACTGCCCGCTGTGCCTTCCAGGATATGCACGTCACATATCCCAGGAGGAATAGACTTTCATTCAAAGAAAGAAGGAGGGGGCAAGCCTATCAGCTTATTATTGAGAGGCCCACCTGTTGAACCCGGAAGAGCCGGCGGGGCTCTTGATGTCAGAGAGATCATAGCTGTGCGGGACAAAGCGGTGACAGGGCATGAAAGGATCTCAGCGAGATAACGCTGAATCCACTGGATGGGTGAGTATCTGAAATTTGCCGATACAGTACCACCTTCAGGTAAGGGAGGCTAAAACAAAAAAAAAGGGGGGGTTGGCCAGAGGTCCGCTTTAAGGAAGTCCAGATGTTGGTGTATTTAGAACTTTACAAAGTTACTGTATATGTAGCACTTACCCTCAAATGAGCCACTGGATGTATAGGGTCCCCTGTTCCTGTGCCCACAACTCTGAAAATAGCACCTCACATATGGACACACCTGGCTGGGTGGGGAGTTTTTATTATAGGTATCTGTACATAATATATATATACCCAAAAGACTTGAGGTGCATAGACACCAGGAATGACACAGCAACGTGTTAATCAATAGCAAAAGTATATTGAAAGAGGGTAACTAAAGCAGAACTATACTGTAATTAGGGATATATGACACACCTCTGACACACACCTGGCTGAGTGTACAAACGTACAATACCACAGAAACCCATTGAAAGTAATACTTAGTGTTATATCAAAGAAGCAGGCACCAAACCAAATAGTAAAAATGTATTTGATGTATTATGACCCAATATGATGATTAACAAACCAAGCTTGAAATAGATTGACAACGGCAATAACATTAATTAGCATATGGGATGGAAAGTAAAGATTAGGTATAAGATGGTATCTAATGTCCAGATTAGATAAACAGCAACAATGCCACCCAAAATGCAGCAGCAAGCAGCAAAAAGATTGGATCTGCCAAACTGCGAGAACAAATAATGCTTTAGAAGAGCGGGCAAAACCATTGGTATCACATCCCTTTACACAAATATAGAAATGTACACATGAAAAACGTGACTTTAAAGTGGTCAAGTATAAAAACACATCATTATAAAAAAGTTTAAAGTTAACTGAATCATTCAAACCTGGGTGTACTGTAGCTTTTAAGGTATATACTGTATTCATTTGGTTTTATGTTGTAGGAGAACTGCATCAATATCTCCTCTTTGTTGTGCAGGTACATGTTAGAGGGTGGAGAATTTAATTGTGGACAAATAAAAACTATGGTACAGGTCCGCATGTCCACTAATGGGAGTTTTTAATTTTTTGCAATGAGGGAAGTATGGTCACAAATTTGCTTAAAAAAAGGCTGTTTCATTTTGCCAATATAGAACACATCACAAACACAATTCATCAAATACTACACTCCAGGGGTTTAACAGGTTACATCGTGTTTACACTTCCATAAACGGCCACTGGGAAGAATTACATCCTGACCTTTTAAAAAGAATGACCAATAATTGCATTTCCAACATGGGAAAGTACCTGTGACCTCTTTCTTTATTTTGCCATCTCAGGAATAATGGCTTTTGGCCAGGTGATCCCTCAATAAACTAGATCCATGAAACAATATTGTCAGCTGTCAATAAATACCACTATTATTTAAAAATGTTGCATATTTGTTTATGATGTTTAGGAAACCCAGTTATTATGCATGTAGTTTGAGAGGGCCTCCTAGATTTGGTATGAAAGACCAGGAAAAATCTATTCTGTCCCTTAGTTCTATGGGTTTTTTTAATATAGATCTGCTGCATCCCCTGTCTTGCAAGTACATTTTTAAGACCTTGGCGTCTCTTTCAAAATCCATATAATCAGTACAATTAGGTCAAATGCATAAATATTGACTGTAGGAAATGCTTCTAAAAAGTTACTCAAGGTGTCAGCTAGATGCGTGCAATATAGTATTTCCCACTGTGGGTTTCCTATACAGCGCAGAGACCAATTTACCCTCAGCATTTATATAGGTTTCAACATCCAGAAAGGCAATTCGATGTTGGTGACAATCCATAGTGAAACCTAAATTAAATGAATTTTGTGTAATATAGTCCACAAAATCGGTCAAGCTCTTCCCTGGTCCCTCCCCATATCATCAATAGATTGTCAATATATCGATACCATGTGATGACATGGTTGAGGCCGATGTCTAAGTCTTCTGGAGAAAACAGATTACACTTCCAGTCCCCCATCCCAGATACAGGTTGCAATATGCGGGAGCTCATCTGGTCCCCATTGCCACACCCTGCACCTAGAGGAAGTGAGAGTGCTTAAACATAAAAATGTTCCTTGTCAGTATGAAATAATATGAAATGAAAAAGTTGCGCAACAAAAGTGTTATATTTTCAAGCTGATTGACCTCACTCTGAGAGGTATTCCATTACAACTTGTAAACCCTTCTCATGAGGGATACAATTTTACAGGGCTTCTACATCTATGGCAACCAGCTAGGCAACAAACTGCAGGAACTATACTGCCAGTGGGCACTAATGGTACTTATGCTAGGCCTAAACTGACTGGATAGGCACAATTCTTGTTTAAATAACCAAGAAAGGTAGTAAAGGGGTCCAGGGGGATGTACTGGGAGAATATTGAAATGCACAGTCCTTAAAGTTGTTTTTCTACCAGCTGTCATTGAGGCCCTTGGAAGTGTTGGTGCACTTGATGATTGTCTTTTTAACCTGCATGCAGTCAAGTAGTAAGAAGTGCTGGGAAACGTTAGCAAGAGTTGCCATGGATGCAGTCCAGATGTGCTGGCAGTGCAGTATGACCACAGCTCAGGGTAGTCAAGTGGGTTGATCTCCGCGGTGTCTCCCAGCCTTGAGCTTGAGTCTGCTTGGCTTGGCCTCATGCTGACAGATGGGTGCCTCTTGGCTGTGTTCACATGGATTTCACAGTGCCAAGAGTGTGGGCTCCCAATTGATTCAATTAAGAAACCCCTCCTGGCATCAGCAGTCATTAATGTGGTACTCTTATTTTTCCCATAGCCAGCTCATTGGGGCCCAACTGATATGGTGCAGCATGCAAGGAAGTTTTCCTTTAAGTGGTGATGTCGGCACTGGCATTATATTTCAGGTAACTCTATCCCTTTTTTGTCAAACTGTAATGCAGGTTTGGCCAGCAGCCAAAGTGTACCCCAGTCATTGTCCTCAGTGTCCAGCTTCTTAATTGGGCAGCAGGGTCAACTGGCATTCAGGGGATCCTCTGATGCTCCAATATGGCTGCCACAGTGTCCCTCTTTCACTCAGGTGCAGCAGTATGCTCCTAGCCTCAGTCTCTCTGCAAATTGTCCCCTTTCTTCAGCTTGAGAAAAATTATACTATTCCTCCTACTCTGTGCCTCTGAGAGTTGAAGTTCAAGAACAAAACTGAAGTACAGGCTAAATCTCTTTGGGGACTACATTTCCTACATTCCTCCACATTTCCTCTCAGAGTCTCTAGCAGTCAACATTCTCAGTGCATTGCCTAGTGAATGGAGGGTGGCTATCCATTGGCTTCACTACATTCTGTGACAATAACCTTTCTTGCAGTCGTGGCCAATGTAAGAGTCTCCTCTTCAGCACAGAAAGTCTCCTGCTAGAGCTGTAAACTGGGTTACATAGTTTTTGTTACGCTTTATTATATTATGTTGTGTCTTAGAATGACACTACAGGTTTACAGGAGAATTTTAATTCTTTGTACTATGATCTTTTAAAATGTTATATGTGCAAAAAAAATGTGTATGCCTTTTTTGGACAAAGCAGCTTCACGTTTTATTTTTCACTTTTCATAATTATGATTTCTAGTTTTGAGGTGGTTGTTGAGCCCATAATCTGGGTATTTTTGTGTTCTGGCATACAGAATTGCCCAGTTACCAGTGATGGTTTACATGAGATGGTCAACCTGACTGACCCTCCTCAATGGCCCATTGTTTAAATTTCTTTTTTAGGCAAAATGAAAGTATACAAAGAGCTACTAATGCTATTTGGCAAATACATACAATATTAACCTAAAATCAGAATGAGTGGTTGTTAATCCACTCATTAATGAGCTATTTGTGATTTCCTGCATTCAGGGCTGATGCAAGGATTTTTGACACCCTAGGCGAAAACCTCATTTTGCAGCCCCCCCAGATCTACCCCTGACTCCACCTCCTTTGCCCTGCCCATGTATACCCTACCTTTTTAACCACTAGTCGCCCAGCCACCACAGTTATACTGCGGCAGGTTGGCTCGGCTGGGCAAAGCACCGCAGCTGTACGTCACTCCTTTAAGACGCACCAGCAGGCATGCGTGCGCCACCGGAGGCACGTGTCCCAGTAGCCCATGCACATGACCGCTGGGCACCCGTGATCGCATGTGACCGGGCGAGAACTGGGATTGTGTGTGTAAACACATAAATCCAGGTTCTCTCAGGGGAGAGGAGAGAGATCATGTGTTCATACTAAGTATGAACACTGATCTCTCTCCTCCCCTAGTCAGTCCCATCCCCCTACAGTTAGAACACACTGAGGGAACACAGTTAACCCCTTGATCACCCCCTAGTGTTAACCCCTTCCCTGCCAATGACATTTATACAGTAATCAATGGCTATTTTTAGCTCTGATCGCTGTATAAATGCCAATGGCCCCAAAATAGTGTCAGACGTGTCTGATCTGATCGCCGCAAAATTGCAGTCCCGATAAAAATTGCAGATCGCCACCATTACTAGTAAAAAAAAAAAAAAATAATAAAAATTACATAAATCTATCCCCTATTTTGTAGACACTATAAATTTTGCGCAAACCAATCAATATATGCTTATTGCTATTTTTTTACCAAAAATATGTAGAAGAATACATATTGGCCTAAACTGAGGAAAACATTTGTTTTTTGTTTTTTAAATTGGGATATTTATTATAGCAAAAACTACAAAATACTGTATTTTTTTTTCAAAATGTTGATTTTTTTGTTTATAGCGCAAAAAATAAAAACCGCAGAGGTGATAAAATACCACCAAAAGAAAGCTCTATTTGTGGGGAAAAAATTACATACATTTCGTTTGGGTAAAAGATCGCACGACCACGCATTTGTCAGTTAAAGTGACACAGTGCCGAATCGCAAAAAATGGCCTTGTCAGGAAGGGGGCAAATCCTTCCGGGGCTGAAATGGTTAATGACTGCTACTATCTTGCATGCAACACTTTGCTAGACCCATCAAGCAGCCTCACCATTGTCCATCAAATGCACCCTCATCAGTGCCCATCAAATGCAGCTTATCAGTGCCTATCAAATGCAGCCTATTAGTGCCCATCAATGCAGGCTCACCAGTGTCTACCAAATGCAGCCTCACCAGTGCCCATCAAATGCAGCTTATCAGTACCCATCAATGCAGCCTCACCAGTGCCGATCAATGCAGCCACATCCATGTCAATCAATGCAGCCTCATCAGTGCCGATCAATGCAGCCTCACCAGTGCCTATCAAATGCAGCCTCACCAGTGCCCATCAAATGCAGCCTCACCAGTGCCCATCAAATGCAGCCTCACCAGTGCCCATCAATGCAGCCTCACCAGTGCCTATCAAATGCAGCCTACCAGGAAGGGGGTACATCCAGGCCATGTGCTTGGTACACAGACACGCATCAGTGTGATTGACAGATCAGTCTATAAAAAATATATATAGTAATACAATGTCAGTGACAGTGTTTCACTCACCGGGTCTGGGGCTCTGATCTGCATCTGATGATGTGACCCTGTCAGTGCAAGGAACAATTTCAAACCCTGCCTCTATGGGGCAGTGGACAGTGTCAGTAGGGCAGTGGATGGTGTCAGTGTTTTTTTTATTTGTATGTTTTTATTTTTTTACAATTTAATTGTATTTTTTTTCACAATGATTTTTTTTTGGGGGGGGCAGTGGAAAGTGTCAGTAGGGCAGGGGAGGGTGGTGTCAGTAGTTTTTTTATCTTATTTTATGTTGGTCAGATATCAGAGATCTAAATAGACCCCCTGACATCACCCCTTTGAGACAGAGAAAGGGACTGAGGACACAGATTCTCCAGTCCCTTTCTCAGCAGCCTCAGCATTGAAGATGAATGGAGAGGAGACAGAGGTTCATCTCCATTCATAAACTGAAGCAGAGTAATCACAGACATATTTACCAGACCCTTCCTCCGCTCTCCCTCCTGACAGATCTCCCCAGCAGCTGGCGGGAGAGGAGAGGAGGGAAGTCGGCTGCAAGGTGATGAGGGGGGCAGAGGAGGAGCATGACATGGGGGCCGGATGAGGAAGACAAGGAGGGGAGCCAGAGAAAGAGGACATGGGGGCCAGAGGAGGAGGAAATGGAGGGGGCCAGAGAAGGACACAGGGGCCAGAGGAGGAGGATACAAAGGGAGGGCCAGAGAAGGAGGTCTTGGGGGTAGGAGGAGGAAGATGACACGGAGGAAGGGCCAGAGAAGGAGGACATGGGGGCCGGAGATGGAGGACAGTCAGGGATGATTGGTGTGGTGGGAGGGACAGCTGCAAGCACTGATCTCCCTGTAAGGCATTTCAGCTGACAGCCGCTGGAGGTAGAGGATGAGAAGTGACTATCAGCTGAAATGCCATACAGGGAGATCAGTGCTTGCAGCTATCCCTGCCGCCGCACCAATTGTCCCTGACTGTGAACCAGGGGATTATCCATATGTGCAGTGTGGGTCACAGTGCCCCCCCCCCCGCCCTCCCTGCACACATGGATACACCACTGACTCAGAGACTGGTGAGATAGACAGTAAGTCACTGATCATAGAGGCGCACAAGGGATGTTGTTTGCTTCCATTACAGCATCAAGACACAGCCCTCTGCCCCACTGTGCCTCTGACACTATGGATGGATGGAGCGGCTGCCTGCAGAGAGTTAGTTGCATGCTGCAGAGCCAGACGGTAAGGACACCAGCGTTCAGGCGCCCTAGGCGGCAGTTCGCTCTAGGCGACTACATAGTTTGCCTAGTGGTAGCACTGGCACTGCCTGCATTCACAAACATTCACAACTTCTGTGAGGGACAGTAGGGGAGTGCTTTCTATAACCTGTACTGTGTACCTTACACTCTGCCTTTACTATCATCAATCACATTTACATTTGCACAGCAGGTTGGTATCTGACTAAGAACCATAAGTAACTTTTTCTGTCATTTTTTCATTAGGCTTTCTTAATGTGTCAGGCAGCAAGGATGGTGTTCTAGCATCAATAACAGATAAAAGGTAGAAAGGTGGTATAGTACATAAATATTTCGACTGAAAGCTAAAGTACTCAGCAGGTAGGCTGTGCTCCCTGTATGCTTCCCAAAGTCTAATTTTCAATTTTGACCGGTGTGTACTTTTAATTCATAGTTGCCTAAGCTGGCAGAAGCACACAGTTCTGATCATACCTCTGTTGATATTTAGAGAAGTTCTTCATTTATATACAGGACTCTATTTTAGGAGGATTGTCACTCTGAAATTGTTCTTTCTCCCTGATGCTGAACACTTTGTGTTCAAAATACCTCAACGCAAGCTACTTCTTTCCTTACCAGACATGAGTCATTGAAGATTGTATATTGTATTTATCTCTATGGGATTTGGGATGGCATTGGCTGACACTTTGACCCATAAGATACAACTATATGACTTGAGATGTACATGTGAGCCATGCGGTTTCTCTTTTGCCAGTATAGTCTAGCTTGTTTTTATGTATCCTTTAAGACATTTGTCATCAGAGAAAATGTGTTGAAAGCCAAACCTAACCTCCTTTTGAAAATACTAGTTACCCTGCTGTCATGGGATTCTTTATATTCTAAATGACTGATTCTGAACAAATATATAGTAAGTAAAATTAAAATGTTTGATCTGCAAGCTTGTTGTGGGTCAGTGATAAAGAAAATATTGGAGTCAGAGAGTCAGGCTGACAGCCAGGTAATTAGCATTTTAGGCAATCTATTCTGGTTTACTTTACTATTGGACTGCAAGAATTTTTTTTTATAGTTTACGTAACAAGGTATAAAAAGGAACTTGGCCAACTTCCTGGAGAATCCATGATTTACTTCACTTTACTGTTCATGGATTGCTTCAATTATGTTTTTGAGCATAGCACAGATTATCTTAATCTTCGCACCAGACATAGTGAGACATATATAAAGTGGAACTTTAAAAGTGAACTTTTACTTATCTTCTTCCTTTCCCACTACTCTTATGGGGTGTACACACGGTCGGACTTTTCGGCTACAAAAGTCCGACAGCCCCTCCGACAAGCTACAAAAGTCCGACGGATTTGTACATGATGACGTACACCGGACTAAAATAAGGAAGTTGATAGCCAGTAGCCAATAGCTGCCCTAGCGTGGGTTTTTGTCCGTCAGACTAGCATACAGACGAGCGGATTTCTGGGTCCGGCGGAGTTACAACGTAAAGATTTGAAGCAAGTTCCAAATCTAAAATCCGTCAGATTTGCGACTGGAAAAGTCAGCTCAAAGTCTGGGGAAGCCCACACTCGATCGGATTGTCCGCCGGATTTGGTCCGTCAGCGTCCATCGGACTTTTGTAACCGAAAAGTCCGACCGTGTGTACGCCCCATTATAGTATTGTTGTTTTTGTTTTTCTGGGAGCAGGTACCTTTTTCCCACAGCCAAGATGGCAGAACCAGGTATCCAAAGTTTGACGAAAACCCAGCCCAGGTGAAGACAGCACTGGACTCCTGGGCTGGAAAGTGTCTATTTCTTAAAACTCAGCAGCCACAGCATTTGTAGCTGCTTACTTTCAATAAAAAAATGAGTGTAGTTCCTCTTTAATACAGGAGTTGAGAAGATTCATTCATTGTTTTTTACATGACTGGATAATTGAAGTGAATCTTTACACAATATATAATGAGTAAATATTCTTAACTGCTTTAGTAAATCTTCCTCACTATGTATCTATTTATGTATTTAAAAGATGGATGTAGTTGTCAGCCACTAGAAGTAGCATACTGATTTAACTGTATGACAGAGCTGGTTTTGTAACGCTTTCCTTTGCCCATGCAGGGCAAATTGAAAGGGTCATCTAACTTCCCTCATCAAAATAACATATGTCCACCTTTTCATAGCTCCACTGATGTTTTATTTGGCCATTGGGAGCAAATTGAAAGACCCATTATGTTCAAACATGAGTGAGCATATGACTTACTCCCCTTGTTCCCTGTAGTGCCTTGTGCTTGACACTCACATATGGACAGGGTAGAAGTCTATAGCCCTGCTTAAATGCTAGCATGTTTAATTGGAGATTGCACAGGGCTTTCTTTTCCTGATTTTGGAAGCCAAGCAGACAACTAAGGAGAGAGGAAAAGTGAGTATTTGCTGCTAGGGGAAGGGCGAGTAGTTATATGATCCTTTATTATGTCATTCATGAGAAAAGAAAATTGTCACTTATTTAGATGTCTGCATATGGATGTTTGAGTGACCACTGTGGAAAAGAAATATGTTGCTTAGGTGTCAGCTTCCAGGAAAAGGCAGAAGGTTGGCCATTATTGTACTGGAATAGAAACTATGCTACAAGGCAGAAGGAAATATCACATTTGTGTAAGACTTCCTGGGTTGTATATTGACACTATACAGCCTAAGCAGTCATGTAGAAGAATAAGAGAAAAATAAATAGAAATATTACAGGTCATATTTAGACACCACAAAAGTTATGATGATGACAAGAGACTAAAGTCTAAAAAATTCTGTTGTCATGGATTTATTTGACATAAATAATTTAGAGAGTCAAATACATTACATAAACAAAATAATTTTAAAACACAGAAGGCAATGCAATCTGATATTACATATTATAAGAACCTGGGCATTGCATACACACTCCCTTCCAGTAATCTAAAACACACACTATCCAATGATATATTGTTGCAGTTCTATCTCTTACTATTGTTGATATGATTACATAATCTCTAGCTGAATGGATAACAGTTGAGCATTCTATAATACATTTACACCTTCAATTCTAATAAGATTACATCACCATGAAAAATATAATCTCTGTAGCTGAACAGAAGACAACTGATAATATCCTGCACATTTTCCACTGTTAATTTGTTACAGTCACTGGGCAACAATGTTTCTTTGTGGGATTTTATTATATTTATGCTTAGATGCAGTTTATTTTGCATAACCCGACTGCCATCTTTTAGCCATTGTATTTGTAAAAACCTGATTTATTTGCAGCTGTATTGTCGGTCATATTTTCTGCAACTCGGTAATATTCAATTTCTTTGCAATAATTAGGTGATGGTTTAACATCTTTCCTGCTAGCAGTTTTTATTTGGATGTGTTATTACAATGTTTATTACAATAAACTACAAAGCTTAACATGGGTATTTAGTGCTTTTCATTTTGATAATATTTCCCACAGGATATACATCATTGCCAAATATCTTCTTTTTGCAAATGTGTGCGCTCTTTGCACTTTGTGTTGGTAATTCTGGGGAGAAGAATGACCTATAAAACAAGCATTTAACTGCCATGGCATGGTTTATTATATTATTATGAACATGCTGATATATTTTACATATCATGCTGAATTATTTTCTAGTTTTCCACCATCAGTTTTGCATTCGGGACAGATCATCATGCAGCATCATTTCAATATAACAGCATTTTTACACATGGATTATTCAAATCAATTTAAATTGGTAGTGTTCAGCTAATGCCCCAGGATAACATGGGGTCTTCAATGCCATATTGACAACCCTTGTGATAAAGATTAGGGGAAAAAAAGCCAAACTACAGCACCACTTAACTGGACATGTTATATGCTTTTATTTCTGACATAAATCATATAGTCTGTAGTAAGCAGGGTACTAGTGCTACTGAAGAAGATGCCACTTACTTGAAGTTATGCCATTAGACATTCAAGCTTCTTACTAACAGTACTGTTTCCTTTCATATTTTTCTGTCCCAGACAATTGTTTTCAGAGGCGGCTCTAGGCTTTGTGAGGCCTTAGGCAAAACTTAGACATGAGGCCCCACTCATACCCATAATGGGAAAAATAATTAAAGCGATAAAAAATAACGGTGTGCCCCCCCCCACAGCCCTGGCTACTTTCCTCCTCTGCTCTCCAGCTGACTGCTGTGGGGGGATCTTCAGGATGGAGGCTGGGAAAAGGGGCTGGTAAATTTAATTTTACCAGCCCCTACCTTTTCCAAAAGAACACAGTGAGTGATTGGAACTGATCACTCACTGTGTTCATTCATAGCATACTATGCTTTAGTTTATGAATTAACAGGAGCCTCTGTCTCCTCTTCTTTCATCTGCAGTGCAGCTGACGCTATAGAGAAAGGAACTGGGAAATGTGTTTCCTTATTTCCTTTCTCTGTCTCAAAAGTGAGACTTCAGGTGTCTGTTTAGACCCCTGATATCCCACCAAAGAAACCAAAAACTCTCACCAAGAAACATAAAAAAATAAATAAAAAGATTGTAAAAAAAATAAAAAATAAAACTGTAAAGAAATATAAAAAAAAAAAACAGACTCAAATTTCTATTTAAACTAAAAAGCCGTGCCCAATAGGTAGCATAATTTATCCACACTCACTGTTTTTTCTGTATGGCACGGGTCACTCCCTGGTAGGGCCCACTACTGTACAATGGTGGTAAATTTGAGTAGGAGAGGGGTGTGGAGTGTATATAGGTGGGTAATATGTACATGAGAGGGGTGTGGAGTGTATATAGGTGGGTAGTATGTACATGAGAGGGGTGTGGAGTGTATATAGGTGGGTAGTATGTACATGAGAGGGGTGCGGAGTGTATGGTGATTAGTATGTACATGAGAGGGGTGCGGAGTGTATGGTGGGTAGTATGTACATGAGAGGGGTGTGGAGTGTATGTAGGTGGGTAGTATGTACATGAGAGGGGTGTGGAGTGTATATAGGTAGGTAATATGTACATGAGAGAGGTGTGGAGTGTATATAGGTGGGTAGTATGTACATGAGAGGGGTGCGGAGTGTATGGTGGGTAGTGTGTACATGAAAGCGGTGCGGAGTGTATGGTGGGTAGTATGTACATGAGAGGGGTGTGGAGTGTATGGTGGGTAGTATGTACATGAGAGGGGTGCGGAGTGTATGGAGGTGGGTAGTATGTACATGAGAGGGGTGCAGAGTGTATGGAGGGTAGTATGTACATGAGAGGGGTGTGGAGTGTATGGTGGGTAGTATGTACATGAGAGGGGTGTGGAGTGTATGGTGGGTAGTATGTACATGAGAGGGGTGCGGAGTGTATTGTGGGTGGTATGTACATGAGAGGGGTGTGGAGTGTATGGTGGGTGGTATGTACATGAGAGGGGTGCGGAGTGTATGGTGGGTGGTATGTACATGAGAGGGGTGCAGAGTGTATGGAGGGTAGTATGTACATGAGAGGGGTGTGGAGTGTATGTAGGTGGGTAGTATGTACATGAGAGGGGTGTGGAGTGTATATAGGTGGGTAGTATGTACATGAGAGGGGTGTGGAGTGCATATAGGTGGGTAATATGTACATGAGAGGGGTGTGGAGTGTATATAGTTGGGTAGTATGTACATGAGAGGGGTGTGGAGTGTATATAGGTGGGTAGTATGTACATGAGAGGGGTGCGGAGTGTATGGTGGGTAGTGTGTACATGAAAGGGGTGCGGAGTGTATGCTGGGTAGTATGTACATGAGAGGGGTGCGGAGTGTATATAGGTGGGTAATATGTACATGAGAGGGGTGCGGAGTGTATGGTGGGTAGTATGTACATGAGAGGGGTGCAGAGTGTATATAGGTGGGTAATATGTACATGAGAGGGGTGCGGAGTGTATGGTGGGTAGTATGTACATGAGAGGGGTGCGGAGTGTATGGTGGGTAGTATGTACATGAGAGGGGTGCAGAGTGTATGGTGGGTAGTATGTACATGAGATGGGTGCAGAGTGTATGGTGGGTAGTATGTACATGAGAGGGGTGCGGAGTGTATGGTGGGTAGTATGTACATGAGATGGGTGCAGAGTGTATGGTGGGTAGTATGTACACGAGAGGGGTGCGGAGTGTATGGTGGGTGGTATGTACATGAGAGGGGTGTGGAGTGTATGGTGGGTGGTATGTTCATGAGAGGGGTGCAGAGTGTATGGTGGGTAGTGTGTACATGAGAGGGGTGCGGAGTGTATGGAGAGTAGTATGTACATGAGAGGGGTGCGGAGTGTATGGTGGGTAGTATGTACATGAGAGGGGTGCGGAGTGTATGGAGGGTAGTATGTACATGAGAGGGGTGCGGAGTGTATGGAGGGTAGTATGTACATGAGAGGGGTGAGGAGTGTATGGTGGGTAGTATGTACATGAGAGGGGTGAGGAGTGTATGGTGGGTAGTATGTACATGAGAGGGGTGCGGAGTGTATGGAGGGTAGTATGTACATGAGAGGGGTGCGGAGTGTATGGTGGGTAGTGTGTACATGAGAGGGGTGCAGAGTGTATGGTGGGTAGTGTGTACATGAGAGGGGTGCAGAGTGTATGGTGGGGGGTAGTATCAAATACACCATTGATGCATTAGTGACCAGTGGCAGTTATTGAACCCCTTTGTGCTGCATTAGTGGCAACAGTATCAGTGTTTTGTTTATGAACCCTTTCATACTGCACCATATAGGGGTTAATTAACACTGATACTGTTGCCACTAATGCAGCACAAAGGGGTTAATTAACTTCCACTGGTCACTAATGTATAGTAATGCTGCATTAACCCCCCCCCCCCATGCTGCATATTACAAATACATCTTTAAACTTACTTGCACTTTTGCATGGGGCTTCACTGGCTCCTCACAGGTCTTTGAAGCAAGCAGCACTCTCCTTTGCATTTTCATCCCGCCTCCCGGCCTGTGAATGACATCACGCCGGGCACCGCGGGCGGGACTAGGAAGCTCCTGTTGGGCGGAGATCATTCCGCCTGACAGGGAAGGGAAGTTAATGCGTCGGTTGGACGGATAGCATACTCGCACCGCGCTGCTGCAGATTTAACACAGTGCAGCGGCAGCCGGCGGGTGTCACAGCTGTCTGCAGCGGTGCAGAGCAAGTGCCATTTTTGCGAGGCCCCCCCTGCCTAGTCCGCCCCTACCTCCTGGCGGGTTCAGCAGTGGCTGACAGCTCCGCCTCCTCTACAATTCGTCTGATAGCAGCGGCGGCCCTGTTTACTTAACGCTTTACCATCCCGCCCCGCTCACCCTGCCAGCTTGGGGACACTGGCCGGGGACATTTCCTCCCATTCTTCCACTCGCACATCAGGCAAATAAGGCGGCCGCGAGGCCCCTTGGAGAGCGGGGCCTTAGGCGACCGCCTTATTTGCCTAATTAGAGAGCCGCCTCTGATTGTTTTCATTGTTTTTCACTTAGTTGGGAGAAATAGGAAGTGATAGACAATCTCCCCACTATCTGTTTATTTCACTGTGTCAGAAAGTACAGCAATTATAGGAAATGTCACCCTATGGGACAAATTCAGCAAAAATAAATAAATAAATTCTAGTAGACTGGACAAGGGATAGAATGTATCTGAATCACCTATCCAGAAAAAACAGGAAACCAATCACTTTTATTGGGTTGCAGACAGAATTTAAAATTGGGCAGAAAAATCCTCTTGTGGTCAAAAACAGCTGTGACTGGACTTTTACTGTATGGAGTTGAGGTTTACTTGAAAAAAAGTAATTTGATAACATATAAAAAAGGCCACACTTTAAAAAAAAATCTTCAAAGCTTCAAAAAACATAAAGCTCTGTAATACGCAAGTGTGCCCCTTCAGCAGTGAAGGGTTTTAGGGTCCCATGGCACTCCAGTACACATCTAAATACAAGAACAGGAACCTCTAGATATACTGTATGAATATGTTCAGGTTACATTTCTATTAAATGAGGAATGCACTTTAATGTGGACCCATCAATAAAATAAGACCCTCTGTTCCTTTTCATTCCTTCTTTCAGAGGGCACAAAATACATACTTAGACCAAAATATAAATCCTGCTCTTAGATGCCAGTGGAGCATTCTCTTTTTCTTTCCGTCAGAGCTGTGCCATAAATAGTGATTTCCGCCAATCTGAGCCGAAGCCCGCGGACCCAGAATGAATACTGGAAGAAGATGGAAGCGCCTTCAGCGGTGGCAGCGCGCCACTAGAGGGCTTCATTTTCAGGTAAGTCTGCCATAATGTGTTAGTATGTGATGCATGCTAGCACATTAAGATTTAAAGGATAAGTTCACCCTTGTTCACTTTTTTCTCTAAATTCCAGCTCCCCTATGTACCAAGAGAGCATTCATGTACTTTTTTCGCAAAAATATCAATACTTTCCATTAATTCAACACACACTTACTTTACTTGTCCTCATCCATGTTTCCAGACATATCCATTTGTAATGTCTTACTTCCTGATCGGACTAGAGGTTATGACACAGGAAGGAGTTGACCAGCTGACCTCATTAGCACATACCCTGCATCATCCACCTACCTATTCCCAGCTGCACATTTTTTAAATGAAATGCAATTAATCAGGGATCACTCTTCTCACTAAATACACACTATACAATAAGATTGCACAGTGTATGGCCATCTTTATGCAAGTACATAGAAGGGAGTGGACAGAAACACTCAGCTGTCAAGCCCCATTTACATCTCTGTATAGCGGGAACTCGCATTCCCACATGTGTTTGTTTTTTTTTTTAGCTAGGTGGGGAGGCATTTTGTGAGCATTTTTACTCATCACACATAGGACAACCCATCCACCTAAATGGGCTGCCCTACACACAGCAATCGCCCCAAAGAAGCTTCAGAACTTTTTTTAGAACAGAGCTTGGTGCGTTTTTGTACTGTGACTTTTGGTGCAGCACATTTCTGAAATGCAAGAAAATGCACAAATGTGAATGGAGCCTCATTGTTCTTGTGTTACTGCGCCAATTTCACTTTCAGGCCCCATTCACATCTAGCATAAGGGAGCGTACATTTTGTGGCTCGTTTTTCCTGTGACATGCATAGGGCAGCCTGTTGATTTCAATTAGCTGCACTACATGTGGTTAATGGGACATTTTAGCGTTTTGTGGGTTGCATGTTTTTTACTGTGCATTTTTCAGCATTTGCCCCTCATTTTTTCACATGGCAACATGTGTGTTTTCTTCTGTGTTTGGTGTGCCATTACCAATTAATGACATTGAAAGCGCAACTAGTAATTTTAGGTGTATAAAGGTGGCCATACCTTAAAGAGGGAGTCCACCTAAAAAAAAAATATTAAAAGCCAGCAGCTACAAATACTGCAGCTGCTGACTTTTAATAAATGGCCACTTACCTGTCCTAGGGTCCAGCGATGTCGGCAGCCGACGCCGATAACCCGCTCAATTCTCGGCAGCTGCCGCCGCCATCCTGGGTGAGGGAATCAGGCAGCGAAGCGCTGCGGCTTCACTTCCCGGTTCCCTACTGCGCATGCGCGAGTCGTGCTGCGCGTCGTAACTGGTCCCCGCAATCTCCTGGGACCTGTGTGTTTCCCAGGAGACAGCGCGGAGGGACAGGAAGAGGCATAGACTCCCGTCTTAGACAGGTATCTGCACCCCCCTCCCCCCTGAAAGGTGCCAAATGTGACACCGGAGGGGGGGAGGGTTCCGAAAAAGCGGAAGTTCCATTTTTGTGTGGAACTCCGCTTTAAACAATCTGACTGTACAATCTCCTTTAGATTTACCAAATGTATATAATAGGAGGAAATACCTATTTAGTCAATTATGCTGTATCTAATCAGGCATGCCCTTACACTACATATTTGATGGTAGAGCTAAAGGAGATTGTATAATTAGATTGTATAGTGTATGGTGAACTTTACAGAACCCAGGAAACCCTTCTCCTGTTTTCAATACTACAGCTCTATCCACCTAGGCTGTTATCTCATCTCTCATCTCCTGCACACTTCAAAATGCCAAATTAAAGAGCTATGCAAGATTAAACTTAAAGGCTAAGTTTGTTCATCTTTTCTAAATTCCAGCTCCCCTATGTACCAATATAGCATTAATGTACTTTTGTTGCAAAAATATCAACACTTTCCATTGTTTCTACAGACACTTACTTCACTGTCCTATGGATATTTGTACAATCAGATTGTATAGTGTATGGCCATGTTTATATACCTAAAAGTACTAGTTGCGCTTTCAGTGCACATTTTGCCATGTGAAAAAACAAGGGACAAATGCTGCAAAGCGCCAAAATGTCCCATTAACCACATGTAGTGCAGCCAAATGAAATCAACAGGTTGTCCTATGCGTGTCATGGGAAAAACGAGCCACAAAACATTCGCTCCATCTATGCTAGATATGAATGGGGCCTGAAAGTGAAATTGGTGTGTTGACACAAGAACAATGAGGCTCCATTCACATCTGTGCGTTTCCTTGCATTTCAGAAATGTACCAAAAATCCCAGTAAAAAACACACCAAGCTCCACTCTAAAAAAAAAAGTTCTGAAGCTTCTTTGGGGCGATTGCTGTGTTTAGGGCAGCCCATTCAGGTGGATGGTCTGCCCTATGTGTGTTGAGTGAAAATGCTCCAAAACGCCTCCCCACCTCTCTAAAAAAAAAAAAAGACGCACGTGGGAATGCGAGGTTTCCACTATGCAGAGATGTGAACGGAGCTTAACAGCTGAGTGTTTCTGTCCACTCCCTTCTATGTACTTGTATAAGGATGACAATACACTATGCAATCTGATTGTATATTGTGTATTTAGTGAGAAGGGTGATCCCTGATTGAGTACATTTAATTTAAAAAATGTGCAGCTGGGAACGGGTGGGTGGATGATGCAGGGTG